>NC_050518.1:11016737-11020042 GCF_002922805.2 Oryzias melastigma | reverse complement strand
AAAAACCAAATCTACTAAAATTACACCATATCCATAAGCTTTTATTTTCTGCTGGAATGCACCATCACTAAAATAAAGGTAGAAAATAGTGTAGGTTAACAAATCCTAATTGATTTAAGTTTGCTTCTAATAATGGCTTACATTTGAATTTTTAAGCTTGCCTTGACTTATTAGCAACACATTTAAGACACAGATGTTCAACAGATATCCTGTCAGATCTTCTGAGAACAGCACATACAAATGATAATGTTATGAAACAGTCTGAGTAGAAAACACGCATTTAAGTTAAATTTGGAGACTCTCTTTTTGGATTTGAATAAAACTTGTTTTTTAAAACTTTATCTTTGGCAGCTATGACAACATCTATAGACGAGACCACATCCTGCTTTGGCAAACATTGACGTTTTGACACATGGTGGATTTTTTTCCCAAAGAGACTAACAAATTAGGTACCGAGTCAGAGTCGATGCATTCCATGCTGAGTGGGAAAAGAAAAATATCTCAAATCTCAAAATAAGACTTTTTTGTAAAATTGGGTGTACACAAAGCTACGGTACATACAGTTTCTATATTGGAAGTGGGGCAGCTGTACATGTAGATTTAGAAAACCTATTTGATAAATGCGATATTCCAAAGTTAAAGCGTTTAGATTGGAATCTTCTGCTTGAGCACCGGTTGCGGTTCGTTGAGCAGATAGGGTTGTAGACCTGGATGAGGATCTCCAGATTGGAAGGAGATGACCACTCTGTTAGCACTTGTCAGTGGTTTGAAGCTGATGTGGGCAGCCACAACAAGCCAGGGCAAAAGATATGAACAGTGACATGCTTCCTTTTTGCACTATTAATATTGGGACAGTCAGCCACATTATGCTGCAGAAGCTTGATTCAGCAGGGGGGTAATCAAGTCAGAAGATCATTGCAGGGTTCAAAAGATTAATATTGAAAAAAAAGACAAGTACAGAGCAAATTTGCCTTTTCAAGAAATGGGAGATGGTGTTTTCAGTACTCCAAATGACTGAAGATAAGACACTGACAGTAACGTTGTGATGTATAGAAAGGCTGGCAGGAAAGATCCGGCAAACAGGGATGTGATACGACACCGACATGTCCTCCAGTGACAGGAAGCAAAGAGCTAATTAGATAAAACAATGTGAGAGAATGATGGAGCTCAGAGATGTGGTATGGACCAAGAAGATAGGGGGACTTTTAACAGGATCCTGTGGTACACCGGTGTCAAAACTGAAATGCTCCCTTGCTACAATACTTTGAAAGTGTACCTACAATAATGCACTGTTCAGACTAATGTTTTAAAAGACCAAACCAGTCAAGTGAAAGATCCAAAACACATCAACTTTTGAAGGACAAAATGAATTTATAATTCTCTCTCGCTTCTTTTCCCCCTCAGCTTTTGGTTTTCAGAAATCCACAACAGAAGAAATTCTTAGACTAAACATCAACTGTATAGAAGAACTGGACTGAGTGATCCCTCGCCCCTAACGTCAAACAAGAAGTAGATCCTAGCTCCAAGAAGCCAAAATCCCTTCGACTTATATTGAGAAATAAACTGCTACTACTCGGCCATTTGTCACCCATTTTTAACCTGTTCTTGCTAATCCAAATTTTTTCATTATTTATTTACTGTAGTGCAGGTTATTTAAATACCTGGTCCTACATCAAACTTTCAAAATATCTGACAGATTTTGTGCAGCCCGCTTTTGAGCGATAAGCGTGTGAACTTCCAACATGGTCACTTCTAATTGGCAAGAATGGTTGCTCTAGAAATGATGACTCCTTGCTTAATGACAATTTTGGGTTCCAACATGGCAACGTCCATATTGTAAAAGAGCAGCGACTGAATTGATGGGGCTGGAAGTAAGCCATTTTCTGTGGGTGATGTCACATTCAATCAGTCCAGTTCTCATATACAGTCAATTATGGCATTTCCGTTACACATATGTAGAAAACTTTATCCAAATTCAAGAAATATCGGGGGAAATTGCAATTACACCATTTCCATTAAATCATAATTATGCGAATAAACACAAACCAATTCATTCAACAATTCTGCAAGACACGATCATCTTTTGATGAGCTGTGAGATGCAATGGGACCTCTTTTGGCACCTGCTGTGCCCAAGGTATCCGACTGTTGGTCATGTGACTGATTTAATTGAAAAAATAAATGTGTTTTCATTGCAGTTTTGGGAAATGTCAATTTTGGTACTCATCAAAAAACCACCTTCACCAAGTGTGACAACTTTTCTTTTTTTTGATAAATACGAGTTTTTTTATAGTTGTTTTTCCATAAGGCAAATTTATTATCGCAAATCCAATTTTGCGCATTTTCATAGACACTGGAAACCCAATGAGGAAAGACCATACCTAGAAAAGAACCTTGTAAATTAAAACATCCTTAAGCAAATCATGTCTGTCCTGGAGTATCAATTATCAACTATGAGCTTATAGCTCTGTAGAAGCCATAATGCCTAAAACGAAAATAATAATAAAAAAAAATAAGATTGCTTGTTCTTGCCTACTCGTTTACTTATATTTTAAGGCGGTTATGGGGGTTGCATGTCTGTGCTTGTTTTATTGCATCCAAAGCAGAATACAGCTGTGCATTTGGCATCCTGTAACCCAGGAGAAAGAAGCCTTGACCGCTCCCTCATAAAGACACACCATAAATACAAGAAAACAAATATTTTTTGTGCGTGTGGAACATATCTACACATCTACATTTACGCAGTAGAGTCATTTTATCATGCTAAACTATTGTGAAATAGCCATGATAAGCGAGTAAAAATAATCACAATTCTGTTATGAAATGAAAAACAGAAAAACCATGTAGGGGTTAAATCCACCCTCCTGAAAATCACTGTTAAGTACACATGTTTCCGCTAGCACATGTAAAATCTACCACATACGGTTAAAAATTCAAAACACTGGATTTTGATAAGAGAGCAACTCAACAGAGGAAGGCCAACACCTGCCAGAGAGCGCTCATGATGGGGAGGATTTTTCCTCTAAAAGGTTTCCTGACGCTGACATTGATGTCAGCACTGCAGTCATTCTGAGCTCCATTAAGCTTAAATTAAGGCTCTATTTGCACCAACCAACAGCCAAAGAATGTACTTTAAGAAAAGGCCAAATCAACACGAAGACCTAATGGGATTTTTTCTTTCTTGAAATCCTAATCTCCTTTTACACACGTGCTCATTTCAGCATTTGATTTCTGCAGGACGTTCCAAAAACTGTTGCTATAGTTAGAAGACCAAAGCAGACTCTTCTGTTAATTAAACTGTAGATA
>NC_050518.1:11013951-11016600 GCF_002922805.2 Oryzias melastigma | reverse complement strand
TTTTCACAAACATTTTAAACAAGATTTTATATGTGATACAAATTGAAAAACAATTAATCTGGGCCATTTGAAAAATAGAATATATTCCACCCAAATCTCAGGATTTCTGCTGGTGTCTAAGAAGTTCCAATTCCTTATTCCAAGAGCTCTAAAGCAACACCAACTGTGTTTTTAACACTTTTCCGTCTGTGCTTTTCACTGATTTACATTCAAAGGACTCCAAACACAAACTTATCCGAAAGACCCTGTAAATGTGCAAAGATTGATAGATCATTTAAATCTCAAAGTCTGATTATCTGGATCTGCTAAATCCAGGTATGTCTGACTGAATCCAACTGATTCAGATAATAATAATTACCAAGTGTGATAGCTAATGAGTGAGAAACAAGTATAGGAGTAGATCATGGATATAAAAAAGTCAGAGATTAGTGCGAGTTAGAACATAAGGGTTGACTCCTTTGTGATAAAAAGTTAAAAATAGAATAAAAGTAACTGACATGTGCTGTGCTACTGTTGTGCTAAACAGGTTTCAAAGCAACATGTTTCTATTCTAAGCACTGCCTGACAAGATGGTTTGCTACCAGATTGCTCAACATCCGATGTAACCAGTTTAAGTATATATATATAAAAAGGTGATATTAAAATTTACACTTGTCTCATTATTGTGGTATAAAAGCTACCAGATAAAATGCGAAACCAGGAACAACAAAATAATTGTTTTTTTTCTGAATACAACCATGAAATTTTCACTTGGAAAGTGGCTAGTTAGGGAAACATGGGACACAGTTAATATGTATGATTACCACAAACCTTTATTTTCAAAACCAATAAAGTTTCTTTCAGTGTGTTATGCCTCTTACTGCTTTTTTTGAAAAATTTTAGGGAGCCAAACCGAACAATCAAACAAATCAGGAAAAACTTGCTGGATTTAATGGTTGCTGTCAAAAAAAAAAAGATATTTATGCTCACATTAGATTTCATGGATTTACGGGGCTTAAAAAATTATAATTAATTTGACTAGCCCACAATTTTGGAAAGATATTTTTTTTTAACTTGTATTATACTTTTTTAAGCAAGTATATTAACATAAATTAGAAATTTATATTTAAATTAGAATGCCAACAGAATTATAAGACAAGAAAATATGAGTGTGTGCTTGTGTATTACTTACTTTCTCCTTCTATTTTATCCGTGCTCCGTGTCCAGATTATAGTCCTGGTCTCCAGTTTTACTAGAAAAGTTCGCCTTTCGGGTCGCTGAGATTTCTTAGAATAAAACAATGTCAGTACAGTGCCCAGCTCCAAGTCTCTGTAAAGGTTGTTCATCTCCGTGTCGTTGTCCATCCACGGAACGGGTCCATTGGAAAAGAAGCCAGAGGTCCCAGCCATGTTCACTTCCTCTGTTTGTTATCAGTTTCCCCTAAGAACAATCTGCTCGGTCCAGGCCTAGACAGGGTTACCTAAGGCAGGAGAAGAGAGAGGAGGGAGGGGGAAATATGTCACTACTGTATGTGTTTTACAGTTCAAACAAAGATCTGGAAGTTCACACCAGTCAGAAAACTATAAAACATTTGGGGGACGAAAGGTTTGATTCAGGACCACAAGACAACCTCAGATGAGAAAATAAAACATTCTTTCTAATTATATCCGGGAAAAAAATCATGTTTTTAACATGGTATTGAGGCATTTTTCTCATGATGGAGAACATATGAAAAGAAAATTAAACTTAAAATTGCACATCTGAGTATTTATTTATTCAATTGTTGTGAATTAGGAACAGACTCAGAGCACTAGACAGTTCCATACTATATGTTATTTTAGTAGTTAAAGAGCAGGGCGGGAATTCAGACATAGCCAGTGTGACGTAGAAGCTACTACGGCAAGCAACAAGCTCCAACTCAGGTGAGTTTCTAATGTGCTATATACTACTCTGCAGAAACTATGTCATAAAAAACAACACTTTCAATCATGGTTTAAAATTGCACAATAGTAATTACAGGGCTGCCAACTCTCACGCATTGACCGCGAGACATTTTATCATTTCTAACGGCCAGACTGTCCACAAACAGCAAGTACCTGACCCTTAAACAGAACTAATGGGGTTCCTGCCCAGTGCACAGAATTTGGGGTGTGGGTGGGCGCCTGCATCTCAACATTTTAATTATCCTTGAAATAATCACAGGTAGGATTAATGGGATGAGATCTGGTACAGAATAATTCCAATTCAGACATCACATCAATAACTGAATTATTTTGAAAATATAAATTATAGATTTTTTAAAGAATTAATTTTAAAATGTGTGTTAAAACTGCATAATGATAATATATAGTATAAGGTAGATAATGTATGTGTTGCTCTCACTGACTGTATACAAAAACTGGATTGAGTGACCCAACCCTCGAAGGGAACCCACTGGTTCCAAAAAGCTAAAATCTCACAGACTTTTATAGAGAAAAAAATATTATTTATATATCTTTTTTTGCATCTGTTAATCCTTTTTTTCATGTTAATATTTCTAAGTTATTCAAGTTATAAACTGGCCAATCAGATGCCTCCATAAAAGCATGTGTTGCCAGGTGGCCAACTCATCGAACATTTGAAATGTTTCAATGGAAGTGGTACACACTCCTGATTCATGACAGTAGATGC
>NC_050518.1:10909804-11013894 GCF_002922805.2 Oryzias melastigma | reverse complement strand
CACTCCAACATTTTGTGTGAAAAGTTGGCTGCTCTTTAATTAAAAGACCACTGGGAAAACTTTAAAAATCAGATCAAAAGATTGGAGTGGGAAATACTAAATTTTAATATATTTGTACACTTAAAATTATTTTTTTTTTAAAACAACAACAACAAATGTGGTGACTCCATAGCCTTAAATTTCCTAATTACATAGACATGTATATATATATATATGCAAAGTAATATTGGTTGCTAACTTTCTCTGCGTGACTTTACACATTTAATCTGGTAGTACGGGGGGTTGAGTGGAGGTTCGTCAATTTCCAAAGACTTTAAATGACAAACAGGCCTACAAACCAGCTACAGGACAAACAAATAACAGAAAAACATTCATGCAGAATTACAACTAGTGGAGTCCGCCGCTACAGTCCAATCCCGGAGTAATAAGAAACGTCTGGATATTTTCAAAGCGTGGAAACGGGGCCGTTTTTTTTTTTTTTTAATAGCCCTTCGCTGGGCCGGACAGCAGAAAAAGGCCTGTTTTTACCCGTGGAAAATAACAGGTAGCTGCAGCTGTTCGCCTCCTTCTCCCTTCCTCTTTAGACTTGCTATCCGGCTAAAAGAATAACGGGAAAACAACACGTAGCACGGGCTGCTGTGCTATACCTACCCACCGCTGAAATCTCGGCCCGAACACACATCTCCAAAGGCTGCTGTTCTCCTTCTTCTTCTGCGCTCGCGTTTTCTCCTCCTTCTCCCTCCTTTTTTTTCCCCCCCCGCGTGCCGGTTTTCCGTGATTAAATCATTCCCGGGCCCTCGAAAGGCGCTGCCGCCTCGACAACAACAGTCCTGGCAGTTTCCTCCTCTCTGCTCCAGCTGCTCATAGAAAGAGGCGAGTAGAAACGAGAGCCGTGGTAAGACAACGCAAGTTTGTGTGTGCTCCCACAGCAGCTCAGGCCCTCCCCCTCCAACAGTCCATTTGGAGGCATTTGTCAAACTTCCGCTCAGGCTTTTCACAATAAATGCTGTTTTGAAGTCATAAAACTGTAATCTACATTTTAAATGTAACGATTTTCTGAATTCGAGTGATAAAATACCAAAGCGAAGTTTTTTTATTATATAAAAATTATGTATGATTCTCCTGTATTTTTGTTTGATCACCTGTGATACAATTTCAGTTAGTTTCCTGCAATACAATGACTGTCGTTAATTTTCTTGATGTGGGCTTATAGCTTATTAGTTTACCTTATGTCTATTTTCTTCACTGTGTGTATCCATATCCTAATGAAAATGTTTCAATGCTGAAGCTGATTCTTCTTAATTTTTATTTTTTTAAACCAACAATAAAAAAGATGAAATCTACTTTACCAGAGAATGCTTTTGTTTTGAAAAAAAATCTTCACATCCGGCCCTTTCCTGTTTTTGTCTGTAACTTCACTAACGCTCAAGCCTGACATCCACACTTTCTCCCTTATTCCATACAACCGGTAACTATCTTATCACCTTAATAAACTAAGATTTTTTATGATAATAAAGCCATGATTTCACAGGATAAAGCAACACTTTGTCACACACATAGAAAAGCACACAGAGGACAAGTTTGATGTCGGAAAGCTCTGAACAAGTGTTTAAATGAGCAAAAGAATGCACAATCAATTAACAAAAAACATTAATGCTAAAAGTTGGAATATTAATTGATATGACACTTACAGACACTGTTTTATCACAATTATACAAAAAATAAATAAAATCACACAACAAGGATAGATCTTTTTCTTTTCTTTTTTTTCAAAATCACAGCCTTCCTTCATAGAGAAGAGTCTTTTCCAACACAATAAATTAGCACTCAGTTTAAGTTAAAATGAAGAAAAGGATTTGCATATCAGCACTGAAGAGCTTTCTGTTGATAATGCACATAACACACAAGAAAAAAAAAACACAAAAACTTAAGAGCTTAAAAAAAGACGACATATGTACATCCCTGAAATAAACAGCGAGCCCTAACCACATGGATGACAGAGGACATTCTGTGTGCTAAGAAGAGCATATTTAGTGCTGGGTTCCGGTTTTTCACACTAACAGAAATCTGTCCGGCTCATTTCATTTATACCAGTCTTTCCCACAATGACATTATTAGCTGAAATCCACAACATATTTTTAGATTTTTCACTTCTTTCTTTCTCCATCGCAAACACTTCATTATTCTAAGAGAATATAGCATCTGAGGACGATAAACCTCCAGAACATTTAATTTGACACAAGGTTATACCAAAATGTCCATAGTTGTTAGATTACAGTTAAATAGCTGCAGCTACATACACACTATTACAAAGTTTCTAAAGAGATATGCCCTTTGGCAACTTGGTGAAATGAATGAAGAGTTTTTGTCTGTACACAGCTCATTTTTATGTACAGTTTTTTTTAAATATATTAGTTCATGATCATAGCTTCAGCACAGTCTGAGCTTCCTTGCTCATCGCCCTGCAGTTACCACACAGTGGAATCGTTTGACGAAAACTAAAAGCTATTCTTACAATCTGGGTTACAATCTGAATTTTGCCTGGAGACAAAAGATGCTGGATTAAAATTCGTAATCTTTTTCTGCCATGTCAATCGCCCAGGCAAACTTCTCCCTCTGGGTTTTGTTGTAGATCTTCTCAATAGGAATGCCCCACTTCTTGCACCTGCAGAGGAGGGGAAGATTGAGGAAAAGAAACATGCCGGAAATGAGTGTGAAAAGGAGAAAACAACACATATACTAACAAATGTATTAATAAAATAGAAAATAATCTAAAAAGAACAGTTTATATCACAGGTTAAAAAGATAAAGGGACTTTTATGTATTTGGGAGTTGATGGAGGGACTAGTTTTATATATAAAAGATGAGGTAGTTCTCACAGTTCATGACAGTAGATAACAAGCCTTCTGGGAATTTGCATGATGACTCAACTACAAACTGCTTTGCAAAATGAATCGTCAAACTAATTTAGAGCAGCAAGTGTGGTTATAGTTTAACTGGGATCCAGGTAGAACAGATTAAATGTGAACAGAATCCTTAACTTGAGAAAAAAAATTCAGAAAATACAGACGTTAAAACATCTAAATACTCTAAATTGTGAAATCATATGCACTCTTGATTGAATCTCAGGAAATAGATAGGTTAAGAATGTTTTTTAAGCGTTTCCTTTTAAACGTGACTTAACTGAATGATTTTACAGCTTTAGAGACCCATGCTAATGAAAACCGTGCTTATGAAAAGCTCTTGTGGCACTTTTCCTTTTGATGCAGGACAGATATAAAGAAAGTTAAGCTTGAAATTGAATTCCTTAGTAGTTCTTCATTCAAATTTTTGTTAATCAGAAGCAGACAAGTGAAAAATGCTGTTAAATAAAAAATAAATATTAAAACAATTATTTTATTTTAATAATTTTTTATTTACTTATTTGTTTTATATTTGTTTGCTTGTTTGTTTTGTTAATGTGTCAAATAATCAATAAATATAGATTTTTTTTAAAATGCTGATGCAAACATTTGTTATTTAATTTACACTCAGCGAGCTCCCTGCTCCGTTCAATTCTGATGAATCCACTTGTAGATGAATAAATACGTACATCGTATGTACGTCTTTGTTTTCCTCATCCTAGCATGTCCTATTTAATAGACTACTACTACTCTTAAGAAAATTGTTTTTCCTATAGTTTTGAATGATAATAATTTAAAAAATGTTTAAATCAATTTTTTAAAAAGAAGAACACCTCTTGTAGAAATGGGTATCTTTAGGCACATCCAAGTTTGAACCTGTTGGCAATCAAACATATTTTTCTTTCTTCTGCCCATCTTTTTGTTGGGTTTGCAAAAATTCACTCATCTCGAGAGACCCTCATCTTCTTCATCCAACAACCACTCAAACTTGAGCTTTCCCGCGTCCATTGTTCCCCTCCATGGTTACCGTTTTAGGAGGGTGGGCCTCTGTTCCCGTTCCCTGAGGCATGGTCTTACATTGCCACAGACAACTCCTCACTGACGTCCCATTAAGAGGAAGGAGAGCTGTTTGGGGACGTTCCCTGCCTTTTCAGAAACAAACCCCATTGTTCCTCGCACTCGCATGCTTTTCTTCCCCTCATTTTCTTTTCTGCAGCCGCTAGCTCTTTTTGCCTCTGCTGCTCCTTTTCCTACAATGTGACCGTTTCCTGCCTTTCTATCAGCAAGGTGGATGTGTTCTCTGCACACCCAGAGACAAAGGCAGCGAGTAAGCATTTTATCACCCGATGCTAATCTTTGTTAGAGCAACCGTCATCTCATAATAGCGAGTAGTTAACCAACAATGTGTGCTGTGCGGCATCAATACCAAGCAACAGAAATGCGTGGATCCAGATAATTGAGCTTGGAGGTCCCCAATGCAATCTGCTTGTTTTCCTCTCTGTCCGTTGCCTGCATCTGTAACTTCATCAGCTGTTCTTCTATCCTCTGTACAGCTTTACGCTTCACTTCTACGGTCCTAAAAGACACAAAATCAGGAGGTTTCAGCAGCAGAGACAAGGAGAAAAACACAGCAAAACTGTACAGTTATGTACACGCAGACTCAACTTTCAGCACACAAAGCTGAGGGACTCTTACTTTTTGCTCTTGTCATCGTGAGAAGCCTTGTGATTAGCCTTGGCAGCCTTTAGCTGCTTCCGAGCTGCAGACAGTTGGTTTTGTTTCTCATCAATCTGCAATCAAAACGCATGCAGATCAGAGAAAATAATCTGGGTCATGCAGAAAGAGAATTTAACCTTCTACTATGATAGAAACCCAAATTTCATAGTAAAAAAATGAATTATAACAAAGAGATCAGCTGGACAAAATAAAAAACACAAAAAAGGCAGTTAAAAACATAAAAAGTAAAACTCATAAGGAACAAAACATGAACACATATACTGTTGCTCTGTAAAGTCTTACTATAAAGCCTCAAAATGGTTTTTGAAATGGACTGCTTCATGATTTAATCTGCCAATAAGATCCCCACCAAAATCAGCATCCATACAGAACACCAGACTAATATGCAAAACCACATGTGTATCATCACAGGTACAAAACAATGAAAGAAACAAAATTATTCAGTTTTCTTTTCAATATGAACTTTTATAGGTAGATTACAAAAAAAGCAAACACAGGAAGTGAGGAATAATAACATGAAAAAAGAAAGTTTATCTTTATTTTTTTTTCTCTTCAGTGAACGATCCTGAACGATGTTTTACAACATTCCCTCACTGTTCATCTTTCGCAGTCTCCCCGTTTCCCACATTTTATTTTAGTTAGAATTTTTTTTTTTTTTACACAATCTCAATGTCAAACAATCTCATTCATGTTTTGAAAAATATTATAATACTGGACTTATTTTTCTACAAAGGTTTGAGGTCTGACTTTAAACAAGAGAGAAAAGTGTGAAAACTGTTACACCAGTCTGTGGAAAGTGTATAAAGTTTGTAGTGAGGGGTTTCACAACTTTAACACATCTTTGATCCGACTTTGCGTATTTCAACAATCACAGGTTATTTTTAGAACGTAACTCTAAACCCTTAGCACTTTTAGTCTCTTAGGATCTTATGCATGATCTACCATCTTTTCTTATTTAATAGATATACATCCTTAAGAGATGGAATAAAAAAGTTTTCCATAATCTCTCCCTCTTTTCAAGCTGGAAAAATAATGTATGTGTAAACAAAAAAGGGGTAAAAAAAAGTACATTATCGACATTCAAGTGTTGAAATTTATGTGAGTATTAACAATCAGAATATAGTGAGTAAATGTGGGTTTTGTATGGTTGTAAGTAAGTATATACTGTATGTGTGCTCAAGATAGAAAAATAATACCACAGTCACTGTGCAGTTACAAGGTGCTTCACCTTAGTCTGAAGATTTTGCATGGACTTCTCAAATGTTTTGGGCGGAGCTCTCTGGTGGTTACAAAGAATGGCCACAGCTCGGTTGGCTCGATTGTAAGACAGGATCTTGGCTGGAATGCTGTCATCGGCTGTGAACAGAACATCCCAACGGCATAAAAAAATGCAACTTAAAATGCGTGCATGATTATTGTTTTAGTAGTAACTAGGGGTGTGACAATTCATCTTAACGATTCAATTCGACTTTTGTGGTTGCCGATTCGATTCACTGACCTAAAATTGATCCTGGACATCTTTAGCCAAAACTTCAACCAGTGTGACTCAGAGATAAATACCTGGTACTGAACAGTGCAGGTGAAGTTTTCCAGATTCCTTGTATTTCTTGTGAGATAATTAAGTGTAAATTAAATATGTTCAAACAAACAAGTAAATAAGATTTAATGGCAAATCCATTCACATTTTAGTTTCGTTTCATAAAATTCAGCCCACTGTTGTTTTTCCACATTAAAATAATGCAAAGGGAACATTATCAGAACCACACTGTATTGTCTTGTATCTTTGCAAAATTCAGTGTTTCCACACATTGGACTGTAATGATGGCTTAATCAGGCTTTGCTGCCATCATACACGTGTTGTCCGGTGTGATGGCACTTTGTTGATTTTACGATTTTATGATTTTATAATCCTTCAAGTTGATTTGATTCTGCCTCAGATCGATCTGGTTGGATCGCAGGAATAGAAATCTATTTATCGAATAACTGTAACACCCCTAGTAGAAATTCAAAAGGTCAAATTATGCTCAGTTTTTGAGACACAAATAAAAAAAGTCACCTATTCAAAAAACCTAAACACTAAATAGTTTGCTTCAGAAATTCTTATGGGTGTTACTCAATCTAGAGTTCATTGTTTGGCCTCGTGTCACTTACGGCAAGTAAGTTCTTTAAGTTGCTGCTGCAGCGTGATGGAAGCATTGTAGGTACGAAAAACCTTAGCTGTAAGTCCATCCATTAGTTCCTGCAAATGCTTATTCAGAATGGAGGTCTATGGGGGAAAAAGAAAGCACATTTTATGAGAATGTATGGAAACCTCAAGCTAACCTTCAGATTTTGACATATTCCTTACATTAAGCCGGTCAAAAAGGTCGTCTTCTGGCTGTTTGTTCTCCAGAAACAGCTGGAGGTTTTTAAAAACCTGATTAAAAAAAAAAGTTTAAAGATAATGAAAGTGATTTTTTATATGCATGCAGTTGAGTAATTTATGGTAAAAGTAGGTAACTGAGGCAGCAATGACCACAAAAGCCTTTATCTGTTCATCTTTATTTGTAGCAAACATCTTCTGCACAGAAGACACTTCTTATCACTAAGTTCTACTTGTGCACATGGACATCAACCCACCCCATAAATGCAGAAATCTCTTTTTTGGGGGTTTTTGTCCTTTTTTTCCTTTCTTCTTACCCGTTTTTCCACTGGGATCTTGTTGTAGTAGCGGATGGAGTCTTTTCCCAAGAAGTCAAACTCCACCACGTACTCCTGCTCATCCATCTTGGGAAACAGTTTGATGTGCTCCACCCGCAGCGAGCAGCACCCCACAGTGTCTGCCGTCTCCCCTTCTTCCTTCTCATTACCTGCCCTCAGTGCCAGCTACAAGGCAAAAACAATCAAAACTAAAGCAGCCTCTAACAAGACGTTGACATTATTATTCACTTCAGCAAAGAAAACCTTTTTTAACTTACTTTATCTATAAAATACAACGCCACAGCTCTCTGCCTGATCCTCATCTCTTTTGACTTCCAGTCATCCCGATATTGAGTACGAATTCGATCGACACATTTCTTCAAGCGCCGGGCGGTCTCATACTTCTGCCAATCTTTCTCCCCCTGAACAAAAACACAACCAAATGTTTAATATCGGGCTGCACGGTGGCGCAAGTGGTTAGCGCTCTTGCCTCACAGCGAGAAGGCCCCGGTTCGGATCCCGGCTGGGACCTTTCTGTGTGGAGTTTGCATGTTCTCCCCGTGCATGCGTGGGTTTTCACCGGGGACTCCGGCTTCCTCCCACCGTCCAGAAACATGCCTCATAGGTTAATTGATGACTCTAAATTGCCCCTAGGTGTGAATGTGAGAGTGACTGTGTGTGTGATTGAGGCCCTGCGACGGACTGGCGACCTGTCCAGGGTGTACCCCGCCTTCGCCCATCAGTGGCCGGGATAGGCTCGGGCTCCCCCGCGACCCCGAACGGGATGAAGCGGTCAAGAAAATGGATGGATGGATGGATGTTTAATATCAAGGAAAAAGGATAACTCGCTTAAAGGTGTAGAGGGGAGTTACCTTGATCCTGGAACTAGGGTTCAGCATGATGTACTTGATGGAGCCCTGGATGTTCTCGGTCCATGAAGCTAACCAGGTCACTTTGTTGTCGTGACGAACCTCCTTCCACTTTGTACCAGGGGGAGGTTTGGGATGCTTGGAGTCTCTACAAAAGAAGAGGCAGATAAAAGTTTTTTTTTTTAGATGAGTGTTTCTTTATCAACTACTGATAATATAAAAGCAGGTTCTTCCCATAAAAAATAATCCATGATACTTGTACTTTTTTTAACCATACTTTTTCAACCATCTTTTTTTACAACAGGGTATTATTAAAGAAATAATAATATCCGGTACGTGGGGATCAACACGTCCTCTCTGGGTTGTGTAATTGTTTGTGCAGATCCACAGCAGAACGTGACAGGAAGATAAGGTTGACAGAAAGCCAGCAGAGTGTTTGCACATGCAGGTGATGCAGCTATCATAGTGTTCATGCCTCAGACCTCGTTTCCCCCCCCCAAAGTCTCTTTGATGACAACTGATTGATTTAGGTTAGTATTTACATATTCTCTAATACACTCATAAGACATCGATATATCACCCACAATCTTTAAATAACCTCAATCAAAGACCACAAGATATGGGAAAGGTCAATTAGGGAAAGAGGATGAAGAGAGAAGTAGTAAAGAAGAGGGAAAAAAGTGTATTTTATATGTGACCTCAACGACAAGTTCACCCATTTCACTTCCATAGTGTAAACAATAACCTCATCATATCCTGTCATGCATCAATTCTACTCAAAGAATAAACAGGGCCCCCTTGTGGTAAAACTCAGGTGTTGATATCTTTTTTTTTTTTGCAAGTTTGAGGTTCATTTTAGCAACAAAATGCTCCAAGTGATAAAAGCTTCAGTAATAATGTTCTAATGATTTCTTACTTGCTACAGTTTATGATGACATCTTCAGGTCTGATGCGCCGTTTCAGCATTCCCATCTTGGGGTGGTCGCCTCGTCCCCGGAAAAGGCCTGGTGGCTCAATGCGGAAGTTCCCGATCCTCTCTTTGTGGTTGTCCATAATACAAAAGCCGTACTCTGAGAGGAGCCGCTCATTTTCCTCTTTGATTTTCTGAAAGGCGCAACAATAGATTTTGAAACAATTCTTACAGCTGGGAATGTCTGGTTGACTGGGAACGTACCTGTTTCTCCTCCTTAGACATCTGCTTGCGGGCCTCAGATTGGGCTTTAAAGTACTCATTCATTTCACTGAAGTCACACTTGTTCAGGTCAGTAATTATTGATTTCTCTTCTGAAGTCATTTCCTAAAATAAAATCAAAACCATTGTTTTAATTCATCTTTGAAACTTCACACCTTGTGGTCTTTTAGTACGCTCCTTACCTTCCTCCAGTCTTTATAGAAATTCTTCCTGAAGATGTCTTTTGTAGAATACTCGTGGTCTAACATCTTTGCAAAAAATGTGGCTACCTCCTCAGCAGAAGCACTAAGTTTCATTGGTTTCGCTTAAAGTACAAGAAATAAACACTTAATTCTGCATTCAAGCAATTAAAGAATCAGAGTTTAAATCACAGTAGACTCACCATTATAATAAAATTTCACTTTTTCAGGTAAAGGTTCATATGCAGGAGCAAACACTGGACCTTTATGTTCAAGAAATCGCCATTTAGAGCCGTCTGTATATCTTTCCTCCTCCCACCTAACAACCACAAACAACAACTCATGAGAAAATAACCCAAGTAAGGCATCTGCTTTTCATCCAGTGTGTAGCTTAACTTGTAATTTCATAATAAAATAATGTTTTTTAATTCCCCCAAAATTTCTCACCATTTCCACTTGTCTTCTGCTTCTTTTTTGGCTTTCTTTCCTTCTGCTGCTTTTTTGTCTTTTGACTTCTTTTTGTGCTTGACATCCTAAAACAAGTAAACATAAAAACTCAAATAAATCTGATATAAAATGTTATCTCCAGCCTGCTTCCTTCATAAAAACATAAACTGAACTAATGTTAAGATGAAAATGGAAGCTTGCTCCTAAAAGATTTGACGGATCTGTTTTAGGAGCCATACTTTATTTTCTCTCAATAACATATTTTCCAATCAGGTAGTTTTAAATAAACAACCATAATATATGATAAATATATCATATTAAATATAAAAATGTCTGTGTTCAGTTATAATTTTGACTAACTCTCACTCTAACTCTCAATTCTATTGATTGTAGGATGTTCCATCATTTTTTTCTGCTTCTGCTTTAACTTTTTAACATTTTATAAATGTGTTGCTGCAATCACACCAGAAAATGTCATGAACCTGTCAGTTGTTTTCTACAGTGTCCCAACTTTGTTGAATTCAGGGTTTTTGTGTAAACGACGTACCTCTTCTTCCTCATCGTCGCCGTACTCATATTTCCGCTTTTTGGCTTTTTTGTCAAGTTCCACCTTCACTTTTTTGGGCTTGTATTCAAGTCTGTAAATATTCATAAACATGAATGCAAACTCAAATAAAACACAAACTCTAAGCTGAACTAAATAAGACTTATAACAGACGTACTCTTCATCATCATACTCCCGTTTGGAGGGCTTGTGTTGGGGAGAGGGGTAGAAGCCATTGTTTTCTTCAGGTTCACTCTTTATGGCTGCTGGACTTGTCTCTCTGGGTCACAGAATGATGACAGTGAACTTCATATTAGATTAGAAATTTATTTTCATTCTAACTAATAAAGAGCTACTACAGGATTTAAATTAATAAACATTTAAAATGTTACCTGACATATCCATTTTCTTTCTCCTTTTTTGGCTTTTCTGAATGGGATGATTTGCTCTGTGAAATAGAGAATTTTACACAAGAATATGAAAACATATATTTATGTATTTAATATATTATTATTGAATAAAGAATTGATAAGTATAAGAAAGTAGGCCTGGATACTTTTCTCTTTTTTATGATTTATTGTTTTTTTTTTTACTTCTTTAACAGTCTATATAGTAATAACATGAGACCAGAAAAGTTTAAAAAAAAAATTGTTTTCATTGGAGACATGTCACATTTTTAAGATGTTAAACAGTTTTTACTCTGAGCCTAAATGTTAAATGTTAAAATTATAAAAGATGTATGTAAATTAGACTATTTGTAAACGTTTTGTGATACTTGAAGAGCAAACCTTTTCTTCCCTCTTCTTGTCTTTGTCTTTCTCTTTGTGTTTTTCTTTGTGTTTGTCTGATCCTCCATTGCTGTGCTTCAGCTTCTCTTTGTCTTTGTGTTTCTTCTCCGAGTGCTCCTTGTGTTCACTGGTGCACAAAGCCAGAAATGTCAGAGATCAAGTACGAGAGGTCAGCTGGAAGACCAAGATGATCCACAGCACCTGATCGCTGTTACTAGTATAAACTCATGGACTGCAGTCAGTTATGACAATAGGAGAGAAAAAACCTCAACTATTGTACTGCCTCACAGCAGTTTTTTTAATTAAACAAACAAACATAACATCTGTACCAGGTGTCAAAATCTTAAGATTTGACATTATGTAAGCTTTTTTCCATAGTCCTTTTATTACACAAGCAAAATCAACCAATAAAATTCAGGAAAAGGCATAATAAGATATATTTACATTTGATCAAACAATATAAGTAAAGTCTAGCATACCTGTTGCTGTGCTTAATTTTGTCTCCTTTCTCTTTCTTGTGATCTTTGTGTTTGTGATCTTTGTCTTTGTGCTTGTCTTTATGTTTCTGAATTTCTGCAAAGTAAAAAAAAGGTGACTTATGTTTAGGCACAAAAAACATTAACACAAAACAATTGGATTATTTGAAATCCACATCTTGTCCATTTCTTTTTCATATTATTTCTAACCTTTTTTATTTTACTTTGCACATTTCTATTTGTTTGTATTCTGTATTAAGATGGAAAATTAAATATTTCTTGTAACACTTTCTGTAGGTTTGACTCTTTTCAGGCAACCCTGGCAAAGTTGTGAAACCAAACTAGTAGGGGTGCGTTAATGTATCAACTTAATTGATTTGAATTCCTACAATCCAATCAAATCAATATGTCTGAAACAAGTTGTTAACATAATTGGTTCATATACTATTTGGATTGAGTCATTGTAGGTTTATTTTACTATAAAGTAAAAGCAACCATTACAGCAGACAACACGTAATGGCAGCAAAAAATTATCATCATTACAGTCCAATGTGTGGAAACACTTGCAGACATGTGACCAAACAGTTGGATATAATCTTCTAATAAAGTTCAGTTTGTATTATTTTTGAGTAGAAAAACAACAGGGCTAAACTTTATTAAACTAAAATGTAAATGGGTTTGCCATTAATTGTTGTTTACTAATTTGTTTGTACACAAATCTAATCTACACTCGATTTTCTTGCAAGAAATACAAGGAGTCTGGAAAACTTTACCTGCCCTGTTCAGTACCAGGAATTTATCTATGGGTCACTCTGGATGAGTTTTGGCTAAAGATGTTTTGGATTGATTTAAGGTCAGTGAATTGGATCGTTCGAAATGACTATGAATGCATCAGCAACCACTAGTAATGTAATGCAACTATTATTTTAAATCTTACTTTAAGTCATTTTTAAGCAAGTAGTGGTGCTTTGTGGCAAGAAAATGTGCTATAAAATTAAAGTTGATATTTTTTCTTTAAGAAAATGTGTATATTTTTATTAAAACAATGTAATTACAAGAAAGTCATAGTAGCAGACGTTATTTGAAAAGAACTGCTATAAATAAAGTTTTTTTTTCTTGACCTTTATGGATCTGGCAACCATGACAGCAACATTTTGTACTATAATATCCACATTTTTGTAAGTATAATGCCTATTAAAGTTCCCAGCTCTCAACTTTTTTGTATTAATTAAAAAAAATGCTTTCACCTTTTTTCCCCCATTGCTATTTAAATGTTTGCTTGCGCGCGTGCTTCGTGCTAGCTTAAAGAGGAAAAAATGTCCCTAAAACGGTGGAAAGGAGCGCGTGCCGGTGGTGGAGAGATAGCGGTCAGGAGATGCGATAAGCTCCCCGCTCTCGCCTCCATATCACGGCGGACAGTTGGCACTCTGACTGAGCGGCACCCTGGTTGCTACACACAGAAAAAGAAAATGGCGCAGAGACTAAGTCCCCAGCCCCAATTCGGCCACTTTCGGACCCAAAAATCTCCAGAATTGCATGTGAATGCAAGCGAAAAAAGGGATGCAAAATGAAGCCCATAAAGGGCTCTGTCAGGAGGCCACGTTCGCCTGAAAATCCGAGGAGGGGAAGACCGCGTTCGAGACCCTGTTTTTGAACAATAGCCGCAAGAGAGTGGAGGAGAAGGGACTTAGTCTCTGGGACGCCATTTCTGTCCTTTAAAACTAAACAGTAGACAGGTATACTAATACAAAAACAAATATATAAATATAATTATTAAACGACCTACCGCTTCCATTGGTTCCACAGCTGACCTGAAATTTATAAGAAAAAAATGTTTTGAATGTGCGAACTTTGAGAATGCCGGTACCTCGATGCTTTTAAGTTTCAATTGACACAAAACTACTTCTTATAAATCCTTATTTGTTTAAAAAAATGTATTAATTTAATTGGTTTGACAACTACCACAAAAGCAGCGTAACTTATAACGTTACCGGACATATTATCCTCCATTCTTCTATTTATTCTAACGGTTATTTCTCGTGTTGTTAGTTTTTTTTTTTTGCCAAAAAGAATAAATGCGAACTCTCCAAAAGGGAGACAAAAACAACTACCGACTACCTGAGAGTCTCGATGTCCATGATCTCCACTCATGTCCGAGCTGGTTTTGTTTGGAATGCAGGCTAAAAATGTTGACGGATATTCAGGATGCTACTGTATTGAAAATAGGAGGCTGCCTGGGAGCCTTCACTGACAGCACAAATGGAGTCCCTACATTCACCCACTGCGCATGCTCCGCGCGCACATCCTTTGAGCCAGCATCAACACATCCCATGACACCTCTGTCTTTTCAAATGACGTTTTTGCTAAACCTGTTTAGTTCAAATAGTACTATTTAAACCCCTTTAGTTTTAATAAAGAATAGTTTGGAAGTGGGAAAGTAAAAAAATTTAAAAAATAACTTTTTGAGTCGACAGTTTCACAGAACGAAAGCAGTAGAAAATTTATTTCCATTTTACAACATAATTACACGGTCATGACAAGTTTCATAATCAGTCTTTGAAATCAATCCAGCATTTCATATAAAAGCACATTCACACAAACTATATGCACACACTCTAACTACAATCTCACAAGATAGCGTGAACAATTAATATTGAAACAAAATGTACATGGTTGTTTTCGGTTTTCCTCCAGTAAAATTTCATAATCTGAGCAACAAAACCACCTGCTTTACAGCAGGGAGAGAAAAAAAGTTACTTTACAGTTCACAGCTAATCACAACTGCAGTTGGATCTATTTAGACTTCCTTCGCTTGGCTTGGGTGGGGCTTGCTGCAGTTTCTGTAAAAAAAAAACAGAAGATATATGTATGTATGTAACAATATATTATGTCCTTCAAATTCAGGTTTATACCTTTTGCAGCAGTGCTGGTTTGAGGCCTCGCCGATCTCTTCCTGCTGCTGCTGTCTGCTACTGGCTCCTCATCCACCTCTTTCTCAGCTCGAGAGCTGCGCCTACTTGGTCCCTTGGGCTTTTCCACTGCAGCTCTGGGAGAAACGGATGTAAAAACAACAACGAACAGGAAAAGACAGACAAGATACAGGTGTGTTACAAACAAGCGGGGGTGTTACACAACCGCTCTACTCAGAGCAAGCTAATGCCAATTAGGACTCTGCTGTTTTCCTCATCTACCACAGATGCCGTCCATCTTCATCCCGACAGCATCCACTACGTCGACATAATCACTGCTTGAGTCTTTGAAGCACTAACATGTTCAAATACATACCTTGGGTCTAAGTTGATGGGCGTCTTTCTTTTCTTTGCCCATCTGTGATAGAAGTGGAAATGCAGCTGTAAACTATAAACAGCGCTGAACAAGCAAATCTTTACTTCCCCACCATAAATTATTTCAATCCCAGGAAATGAGATGTGTCCACAGAGGTCATGGTAACAGCTACATTAATTTCATCATGAGCTGCTCCTTCTGTCACATACTAGTTTATTCATCTAACTGCATGGCAAATATACACAAACGCTATGTTTAACCAAATAAACTCCATGAATTAAAAAAAAGTATATATATATATTTATTTATGTCAAAGTATGGCAGCTTTTTCAAGATCAACATTTGTGGATTTAATGATCCCAGTAAGTATAAACAACAATCCCATTTTTATTGTATTTTCTAAGGAATGCAATGTTGACTTTTCTTCCTCTCAAGGTTTACAGTGTACTCTGATTTATTGTTCTGTGCACCACTTGAGGAAGAACATAAAAAGTGAATCTTTAGTAAAAGCAACAAGTAAAATTACTCTAATTTTCTGGCATCGACTACTCAAAACAAGAAACTGTTTTTAAAAGAGGAAAAGGTCAAATCTGAGGAAAAATAAGACACTAATTTATAACTGTGACTGGGGACTAACCAGCTCTATTCAGTATTTTTCTTGGCATTAAGTCCACAAAAATAATAGAAATAAAAATAACATATTGTGGATAGGAAGGGTCAAATCAAACCTAATTCTCCCTCTAGAGGTAAAAGAAGTCATGGGGGGGCAGCACTGACACAAAATATGACATTTATGTACTCCAACTTGAATAATTATAAAGCATTAATATGGTCCTGAGTGGTTTTTTTTTTTTACAGTTACTTTGAATCTCAAGTGACAACTAACTTACCTTCTTGTTAGACACCAACAGAACTCTGGGAGTCACTGAAAGTTCAAACAGAACTGATAGAGTTTCCCTAACCAGACAGCCGGCTCCACTAAACTCGGTCAATTGAAGTCATATGAGGAGCTTATCAAGCTGTTACATAAATGGTTTATGTGTTTACACTGCAGCAGTTGGGTCGATTTAGATTTGCATCAGTAATAAAAGCAAAAAAGACATCCAATGCAAGAGTCTTAAAATTATGTTAAAGACCCGTTTCACTGAAACGTGTTTTTAACATGTTTCTTGTGGCATTCTTTTGATAGTGGAGGAATGTAAGATCACAATTGCCCTTCTGAGAATGTATTAATTCAGATCATAATAAATTTGTGGCAGACAATAAAAAAAAGTTGTAGGAAAAGGAGCTTATTTGTGAAGCAGAGCTCTCAGATCTTAGCAATGGGGAAGGGAAGGGGGGGGCGGTGTTGCGCCAACTGTCTCGCCAACAACTAAGAACTACTGCCGCTCTGAAACACTACGTCCAAGAAAACAACACTTTTTTTTTTAAACTAAAAATGACATCATCATAATTAAAGAACCACTGAGAACAGCTTTAAAATAGATGGGAAGACCATCAGTGGGGGTCTTTAAGAATTTAGCTGCTATAATGAACTAAAGTTACCTGAACTGTCTGGAATTGAACCTTGGCCAGCAACTTTTTCTGATGAAGAAGAGCTTGTACCACATCAGTCCTAACCAGGTGTCCATGTCACACACCCCCATCCCCTCTCTCCACTTTTAAGGTGCAACCCTCACAGATAAGAACCAGTAATTCACTGGGAAATATTGTTACTGCAGTCTTCCATAAAACAGCTGCAGGAGTCGAAACACAATCACAAAAACAAAACTGCTAACATACTATTAGAAAAAAATAAAAATCTTTTTATCTGAATGATTTTCAAGTTATTCTTAAAACTAACTAGAACATGATACTACCTCAAACATTAGTAATGCGGAGAATTTATGTTAAGAGTAAATCAGACTTTCAAAAGTATATAATAATTGATCTTATACACCAAACCTAGTATGAACAACACTTTCATTTTTCATTTTCCTTTTTCTTTTAGAAAGCAGTATTGACCATTTCCTCTCACGCTTTTCATGATACTCCTTTGATTTGCAAAGCAAACAAGATAGAAGATAAATGAGGCTCAAGTGCTGTCAAGTAAAAATCATCAAAACTATTTTTAAAAAATAATTTTCATTCTTGATATGTAAAAAGAGAGACATTTGCACTGTGTGATCAGCGATCACCTCAGAACCAGTTAAAATTTGACTACAGGTCAACACAATGCATGCCAAAGCCAGAAGGGGTATGGGATGCGCCATTTTTTAGGAAATAATGTGAAAAGATACAAAATAACTTTAAATGCTGCTTCACATCAGGACATTAGTTTGGTGGCTAAAGGGGTCTAATAGCTACTTTACAAAATTTCAGCCCATAAGGAAAAATGTTGTTAAAGAGATCTTACGGTTGCTCAGAGCCTGCTGTTGCTTCGTCACCTAAAAGAAAACACAAATTAAGGCATAAAGATTTATATGCCAAATAGTTCTTTATTGATCTGATGCATGTTATTTTTCTGATGCTTATATTTCTTTAGCAATAAAAGTAAGATAATTACCCATCTTCTCAGATGAAACAGGTTCTTGTAAAACTTCTTGCTGAAGGGCTGAAGGTAGATGTAAAAGACAAAATATTAGATCTAAGAAAATGTTTGTGCAGCAGAAAGTATTTTAGAAATGTTAAAACATGCTCTATCAATCAATTTCTGTGTTTTTAAAAATATTTTAATAATATTTCCTCTGACTTGCAACTTGCTTATAGTTATTACCTGGGAGGATCCGAGTTGCTTCCGCAGATACTGCAGCTTGAGGCGTGGAAGGCTCAGCTGTTGGTGGATCTGACTGGACTGGCAAGACTCTGCTGGGGTCAGCAACTGGTGATGTATGGGTCACCTCAGCAGATGCAGGTGCAGCAACAATTGGAACCACAGATGGTACAGTACTTTGCACAAGAGTAACCGTTGATAGCAAGGCAGCAGATGTGACTCCAGAACTAGTACCAACCACAGTTGGCATAGAAGCTTGAGAATTTACAGTAGAGTTTGGGAGCGATGCCGTGGGAGGCATAGAAGCAGAGCCAAGAATCTGATTAGGAACCGAAGCCTGGGCAGAAACTGGGACTGGTGAAGATACTACAGACAAAGGGTTGTTTGCAGTACTGGCAGTAGTATTGGGCGATCGTGCTTCAGTCTGGGTGGCTAAACTAGCAGGTGGAAGAAAAACCTGTGATGGGGCAGTCCCCATGAAACCCTGCAGAGACTCACCAGTACTGGAAACAGCAGCTGGTGCAGATTTACCTTTTGCTTGAGCAGGGGATGGCGATATGGGGCTCTTACGGTAACTGCTAACAGTTCCAGAACTGGAGCAGGGAGGAGAAGACAAAGGTGTCTGAAACGGAGATGATGTAGCGCTTGAGTGGGGTGGAGGTTTCCAGACAGCGGGAATGGATTTCTGAGACAAAGTGGTCTCGTTTTGACTTTCTGCTTTGGTTGTTCCTGGGTTAGTTTGGTGAGAAGCTGCAAGAGAACCAACTGGAGTTGTTGATGCCGCATTAGTGGCTATCTGAACCTGTCCAACAACCGTTCTATTGGGCTGAGAGGTAGCTATGTTAACCCCTGATGGCTGGGTGGAATTTAGGGCGGGAGAAAGTTGGATGCTTCCAGTGGGCATTTGGATAGACCCTACCATGGTGACTGACTGAGATACTACTGACGTATTTGGAGCCACAGAGGAGCCAGGGACCTGGAATATGGGGTTAATAAATACTGGGGTTGTGGTGATAAACTGAGGTCGAGGGCCAGGACTCTGCTGTCGAATATCCTGAGGTCGAGTGTTCTTGTTGGCAGCAGCCATCATGGTGGACACCATAGATGTGGGAGTAGAAGTGATAGGATTGGAGGTGACAAACACTGTAATCTGGTTGGAGGAAATAGTGGTTGATGAAGCAGGGATCTGTATGACAGAATGAACGCTAGACACAGGTTTGGGACTCGGGCTCGGTTTAAGAGCTGAACTGGGCAGGTTTAGAGCAGTGCTTGAGTTGGAACTAGTATTTATAGCTGAGGCAGACATGTTATGACTGGAAGTGACTGTACTAAGGCTTGCACCTGTGGTTGCATTAGTGTTTGTACTAACCGAGTTGCAATGGGAAGGTGTTGCATTTTTATTTGAACTAGGATTAACAAAACTAGAATTGGGGGTTTGGGTAAAGCTCAGAGTAGTATTGGTATTTACATTATTCGCAGAGTGAGAGCTAGGAACTGATGTAAGTTGCTGCAAGTTTGGATTACAAGTGGGACCTTGAACAAGAGGTTTGGGTTCAGGTTCATTTGCAGAGGTGGTGGTAGTAGTGGTGGTCATTGATCTTTCTGTGCTCTGAGAATTACTGTGAAGTGGTACGTCAGACTCCAAAGTAGGTTTGGGACTGTGTTTTCCTCCAGCAGGACTCTGTGAAGGCCGAATAGGCTTGTTTGACACAGCAGTGTTATCCAGTAACTGGTTGAGGGAAGTTGGAGTTGTTCTGAAAGTTGATGACAAATCAGGGTTATGTGTGGGTACCGGCTGCGTCAATGGCCTTTCAACTGTGCCAGCCTGCCCTTCCATGTCAGCTTTGGGCTGCCGAGGTGCATGAACATTTGTCATTCTCGAGGCTGATAAGTCTCTTAAAGACTGAGACTGGGGTATGTGTTGCTGCTCTGTGGTAGTTGTTCCCTGATTTTCCCTGACTCCATCAACAGGATTTCCATGGGAGCCTTGCAAAGCGCTCTGCATCTGTTGTGCCTCAGTACTGCCACTCACTTGTGACAGCATCGATACTGGACTTGGAGGTACAGAAGAAGGGCTTAAAATCATTGCTTGCCCTTGAGGGTTGACAAGTTGCTGCTGGTGGGGAGGGCAAGTAATGCTCATTTTTGCTCCCTTCTGTCTTCCTGGACTTGGTGTGGCTGACTTGCGACTAGAGGCTGGACTTGACCGCCGACTATTGCTCGGACTTGCCCTCTTACTTTGCCCTCCAGACACCTTTTCCTGTTTAGTACCTGAAACCCCTACACCAGAGGGCAAAGACTGCTGATTATTAGTGTTATTTCCACCAGAGCTGCCATTGCCGTTGTTTCCTGTTAGAGTCAAGGTGGGTGGAGCCTGTCCAATGGCTTTGAGAGTTGTTGGGTTCAGCCCTTGCTGATCAAATCCCCTATTAAGATTTGGCTGCCTTGGAGGCAGAGGAATGTTAATTTTTGGAGGAAACAGTCCAGCAATTGAAGCATTTAGTCTCTCGGGTGAAAGATTAATTTCAGAAGGTTCAGTGCTAGGTGGACGGTTTGATGGAGTGAGGGGATGGTGGTAAGGTCTAGGGCTGGCTCTGTTTGGAGTTTTAGGCCTTGAACTCTGTGAAGTTGTAGGAACATTGGGGAAATGATGGCCAGGCATATGCCCAGCTTGTTGAGGCAGAGTGGGTAGTTGCTGTTGGGGACTGGCTCCTGTGTGCTGAGGCATTTGTGCAGAAGCAGGGCCTTGCTTCATCATATGTGTGTTAGAGACCTGGCTGGTTGGAATTTGTTGGGACCCATTTCCAGGCTGTAAACCAATTTCTGAGCCACCTTGTCTGTCTTGTTTCGAGTGGGTGCCTACAGTAGCCTCTTCAGATCCAGAGCTTTGGGGCCCTGGCCCTATATCAGGGTGAGACATTCTTCGTGCGGCCCCTGCAAGCTAGAAATTAAAGGGAATATAATCTACATTAATATTTTCCGTGAAGAAATTTAGAGAATGGGAATATTAATACTAGAGTACAACTAAAAACACCTCTTACCTGTGGGTTTACCATCAAGGGCATCCCTCTGGGTTTATCAGGGGAGGGGGGTACACCGCCATGTCCTTGAAGGCTTATCATTACAGGCATGTTGCTTTGCTGTGAACCAGGATGCCTTTGAATGTCTCCAGGATTGGGCATCCCTCGAGGAGGAAGCTGTCCTCCAGTGGAGATGGGCATGCGGTTTTTTGATTGCTCCTGTTGCATTTTTATTAGCATCATCTGCTGTTGTTGCTTAATAAGAAATTAAGATTAAAAGTTAATTCTAGTTGTAAAATTATACACTAACTTAAAAAAAATCTAATAAAATGGCAAATCAAAGATCTACCTGCTGTTGAAGGTGTGGCTGCTGAGATTGCTGCTGCTGTTGCTGCAGCTGATGTGGGTGCATCTGGGGTTGAACTTGACCTGGTGCTTGCGGCCCAGTCATCATCTGTGATCCTTGAGCATTCTGTAACCCCTGCATCTGCATCATCGGCTGCTGTTGTTGCATTTGTTGTATTTGCTGTTGTTGCTGTTGTTGTTGCTGCTGCTGCTGCTGTTGTTGTTGTTGTTGTTGTTGTTGTTGTTGCTGCTGCTGTTGCATTTGCTGCTGTTGTTGCAGTTGCTGCTGTTGTTGCATTTGATGCTGCATTTGCATGTGCTGCATCTGTTGTTGTTGTTGTTGTTGTTGTTGTTGTTGTTGTTGCTGCTGCTGCTGCTGCTGCTGTTGTTGTTGTTGTATGAACTGCATGGGTGCTTGCTGCAGTATCCTTTGCTCTCCAGGCTGGCCAGGAAAGCCTTGGAAGTGTAAAACACATCAATGTTATGTTAAAGGTATATTTTTTTCAGAACAAATGAGAAGTTGCATATTAGTATAACGGTTGTTTTAACAACAAAACCAGGAAATGGTTAGTTATTCAACTACCTGGAGGTCTGTTAGCAAAATCAGGAAGTTTCTGTCCAGTGTTGTCCAAACCCAAACCTTGGTCCACACCCAGATTAGGCAATTCAGAATCTTCCATACCAGCAGCAGCATCAAGACCTCTATAAGGACAAAATACATGTACATCTGGTTTATCAAATGTTCTGCTGTTGACACAAGACCTGTTGAAAGAAGAAGAAGAAAACATGTTTTACCCAAGCCCCTCTGCTTGTTGTTGTCCATCACCCTCTTTAGGCTTTTTCTTTCGTGGTGGTTTCTTCTTTTTAGGTTTAGCTGGATTTCCTCCACCAGCACCTTGTTTTCCTCCTGGTCCAAACTGGCTGGCAGATATATCACTTTGCAGCAGGTTGACCAGCAGTGGGCTAGTCAGAGTCACATCTTTATTGACGGGAAAACTACCTGGCTGTCCACAGGACCCTCCAATTGGCATCTGACCTGAAAACTGGGAGTTGAAGTTCATGCCATGACCCGCAAAGTGTCCATTTCCCATCTGCATATGCTGAGGGCCTCCCATCATGCCTTGCTGCTGCTGTGCCTGCATATCGGGGACCATTTGCTGGACTCCCAAGTCACCTGTGCCACCATTTGGGTCGCCAATGGTATGTTGGTGTTGCTGAGCTGCTTGTTGCTGTTGTTGCAACATTGCCTGCTGTTGTTGCTTCTGCTGTTGTTGTTGTTGCTGCAGCTGCTGCTGTTGTTGTAGCTGCTGTTGGATTAGAGGATGGCCGGCAGGTAGTCTCATCTGCTGCCCATGCAGACCCATAGTTTGATTAGGATTGTTAGGAACTGGAGTCTGCTGTGGCTGTTGTTGCTGTTGACTGATCTGCTGATGGTGTTGCTGCTGTTGTAGCTGATGTTGTTGCAACTGATGTTGTTGCTGTAACTGTTGCTGCTGCAGCTGAGCCATCTGCTGTTGCTGCTGTGGAGTCATCTGCTGCGGGGCCACCTGTCCCTGGAACTGCCCCATGTTACCAGGGATATTTGCGGATGGACCACGCATCATCTGGCCAGGCATAACCCCAGCTGGAATCTTGCCTCCGAATGTCTGCTTGTTTCCTTGCATCTGGTTGGCAACCATTTGCTCCATCATCATGTTTTGCTGCTGCTGCTGCAGGAGCATGGCCTGGTGCCCCTGGCCTCCAACCATCTGACCCTGCCCATGCATCACCCCCTGGCCTTGTTGTGGCATCATTTGCTTAGGTGGGGTCATTCCACCTCTCGGGCCTTGATTGATAGGCCTTGAAAGGACAGTCTGACCTCCACCTTGACCTTGTACCATCTGGCTGGGGGAGGAGGACACAGGCTGGGCCTGATGCTGGAGGCCCATCATCTGGGTCTGGAGGCCAGGTTGCTGCTGACCCATGCTCGGTCCTGCAGTTGTACAAGGTGTTGGACCTGCCATGCTGCTTTGCACACCCATAACATTGGGTTGAACATGGGGTGGTCCCTGCATTGAGCTGGGTGTGGAGGGTGATGGTTGAGGCCCTGGTGTAAAATACAAAAAGCAGAGTAAATGGCTGCATATAATGCAGTGTTATTTCTGAAATTATAAAAAGTGCTCAAGTTTCCTGAGTCAGCTGATTAAAAAAACACAAAAAGCATATGAAGCTGAGAAAGGGCTAGCTGAATACGGAAAAATTTAAAAAAAACAGTAGATTATATTCTAAATTTAAAAAGAATGGATATAAAAAAAAATCAAACAAAGACCAATTAATTGAATTAAATATGTCTGAAAATTCAAAGTGTAAAGTGTATTTCAGTGTAAAATTAAATATGATGCTTCAAACCGATAAGGTGCCACGTGAGGTTTTACTATTTAAAACACAGAATATGCCATTTATTTTAATTCTATTGTTAAAAAAAGAGAACAATACTTCTAAACAGTTCAAGCATGTGTATTATGAACAAACATTTTTTTTTCGTTTCCACTTACTTTTTAAAATGTATTCTTTTATTATTTGATACATTTCTAAATTAAGAGCAAACACCATAAAAAATATGTATGATGCACTTAATCTGCACATTCCACAAACGAAATAAGTTTTTGTAAAAACCCTTTTCAAACACTATTTGAACATTTTTCCTCTTAAAGTAACAGAACAATACATGTAATTATTAATCTGTTAAAGACCCACTCCAATAAAAATCCTGTTATCAACATGAGTTTTTCATTATTTTCTCATGATGGGAGGACATATTTAAAAAAAATAAGGCTAACAATTCTAAATCTGAGCATTATTCATTCAAATCATTGGGAATCAGGAGCAGATGAAAAATAAAAGCTGATATGAGCTCATATGTGACATAAAAGGGTTGATACGATGGGTGGGCCATGAGCTCCATGCTCGCTCCATTCTGAAACATTTACTTATAGATGAACAGATCCATGTACGTCTTTGTTCTCCTCATCCAAGCTGGCATGTGGCTCACAATTGTACGGCTGGATAGCTCCAATGTTGTTCGCCATTTTTAATGCACCAGTGATGTTATGTTGGGGGTGTGAGGGGCTGTAATCTAGAGGGCGAGCGTGTAAACAGATGGATGAAGGGAGGTAGGAGCAGGTTTAATCCTTGCCAACAGTCTCAAATGGAGAATTTCTAATGAACTACTGCAGAAACAATATCCTCGATATATCCATAATTAAAATACCACTTGAAATTCTTTAAAATAGATCATAAAATGATCAGAGTGGGTCTTTTAGATTCCAGTTCATTTATGTAGATTTTTTTTATTGATTTAAAATCATGATTGTTTTCCCCTTTTTCTTCTATTTGTTGAGAATTTTCTTTGCTCTAATTCATCAGATAACAAGTGTTTAACTTAACATTAAGATGATAAGTTTATTGTTAAATACAAAACCTGTCATTTTAAATACACTTAATGTGACACATCAATTTTGTAAATCCTACGATATTAGGTGATGAGATGTGTAAAGTTTAAAAAAAGCAAGAAACTTTCCTTCAATGTGTGCTATTAATATCAGAAAAAGTGTTGAAAAAGGATAAGAATGAATTGGAATGAGCTGTAGCAACTGAATCGCTCAAAATTGGGCAATTATTGATGGCATCAAACAAGATGCACAACGTTTGTGCAACATGATGTTGCAAATGGGCATCGTTGCATGAAGTGTGTTGCACCATCTGATGTGCTGCAGCACCGAAAAAGAAGTGACAAAATAAGTGAATCTGATGCAAATATGATGCCATGTCGAATTCTCTAATCAGTCTGAGCTGCTCTGATAGTGGTTCTCATTCTGGGTTGATCAAAACTTTCCCATGAGAGTTCCATCCTGATTTTCCAAATAAAGAGCCTGTCTGCAGCAGGTAAAGTCCGTTTCTGTCTACATCATAAAACAAGCATTTTGTTTAGAGATCTGTAGAAGTTTTACCTGGTTGAGACATTGCTTGGTTGGTCTGCAGCTGCTGAGTTGCTCCTCCACCAGGAGTTCCTGGAGTGCTTACACTCACCTGACCTTGAACAAAGTTGGATGTCGGGAAACCCATGGGACGCTTTGCCATGCCTACAATTGAGGATTACAATTGTAATTTTGGATAAAGAACTTCTGGTAAATTTAATTTAAAAAAGCGAACTTCTTTTGACAATGTTTTTTTTCTGTTCATTCAAACATCAAAGAACTGGCCAAAGTTACGAACCTGGGTGAATTTGGGCCCCCGGTTGTCCATGCTGGGGCATTCCAATGAATCCTTGCTGCATGTTGCCCTGTTGGTTGAGGGCTGCTCTTCCTGGTGAGCCAACACCTTGAGGAAAGCCCTGTGGAGTTGTGGGTCTCTGAGCCATCATAGGAGGTGTACCTGGAGAGCCCTGCTGAAATGGAGATGAAGACGATCCAGGCGACTTAGCTGCGAGGTTGCCCTGTGGTCCAGAAGTTTGTGGAAGGGGTGGAGGGGGGCGAGGTAGTCCCGTGACACTACCAGGTCCAGGCTGTTGGCCTTTAGGCTGAGGCGCAGCAAACTGGCCCATTCCTGGTTGATGTTGCTGCTGTAACTGTCCTTGTCCCATGGCATTGAACACCTGCCCAGCCTGCTGGCTGCCAAATGGATATGGGGGTGGAGGGTGACTGGGGGTCTGTACAGTAGCTAGGGAGGGTGGCCTTTGAACCATCTGGGGTTGAGGTGGGTGTTTTCTCCACGCAGGACTACCTTGGGCTGTTGGCGGTGGTGGTAAGATGCCAGAAGGCAGCTGATTCCAGTTAGGAGGTGCAGCCATCTGCCCTGTAGGGTTGAATGGAGGTCGAGGTCCTAGTTGGGAGAGTTGAGCTTGCTGCTGGGCTTGCTGCTGCTGTAGTTGCTGCAATGCAGCAGGGTTGAGCTGTCTGCCTCCCTGCAGAGCTTGCATGTGATGGGCAGCTTGAGGAGGCATAGAGACTGAGCCATGGAGACCCGCCTGCTGGTGCTGAAAATGTTGCTGCTGCTGCTGTTGTTGTTGTTGGATGGACATACCTGGCATCATTGGATCCATCACATCTATGAAAAAAGGGAAACTCAATTTTTATTTGACATTTTTCTCCACACACATATATAACTATAGACATCAATGTTCCGCATTTAATAAAAATTAAGTCCTAAACCTGTTTGTGAAGGTGGTCTTTGGATGCGAGGATGCATCGGTCCGCTGCTGCCTGGTAGCATATTCTGACCAACCATGCCAGGTCCAGGAGGAACCATTGATGGATTTGGCATCCTTAACCCTGATGATCAAAAGCAACATGATCAGTTACAACAAAACTGATTACTATAACTGTTTGCAGCCACATGAAATCAAAATAAAGTGTGTTAAAGTTTAATTCACAAAATCCTTACCTGGTCCAGGCTGGCCATGAAAACCACCATCCATTCTCATTTGACCAGGTGCAACCATTGGTCCATTCACTCTAACTTCTGCACCTCTATTTGGTCCCATGGCCACATTGATGGCACCTTCCCCTAAAAATAATGATACGGAACAAAACCAAACAAAGTCATTATTGAGTTTAATATTAAAAAAGCCTTTTTTTTACATAATTAACTAAAAAAGGGTTTTTACCCTCTATCTGCACAGACAGAATCCCCAAGTCTCGAAGCTGCTGCTGATTGTTTTGGGCCAGCAGTCGGAGTCGCTCTGCAGCATCCCGAGGAATGTTGAAGGTAACACGCACACTGTTCCACGGCTCCACATGCTGTGGATGCAGCCGTTCAGAGCCTGCAAATAGAAAAATTGCATCTACGTCAGTAGCATCCCAACTAACGAGTCTCTTTCTTCCTCCAATTGGCTAAAATAGACTAAAAAGGGCATGTTGTGTTGTGCAACCGCCCGTCGAAATATAAAAAACATTTACAACTCACGCTTCTTTATTTTCAAACAATTATCAGGCATACCCAGTGACAATAACAGGGATATAGCAGGGTAAGAAAATGGATAGATAAGAGGCATGTTTGTCACCAATTTTAAACTGTTATAAAAAAAAAAAAAAAACAGAAATTCGCATACATTTTCAATAGTTAATTGGAACTTAAATCAATACTTTGTAGCAATTAATAAATGTTTCACTCGTCATCTTTTTACATCAATGACCTACAGCTTATAAATAAATCAGATTAACCCCTCAGACATGTACGATACACGCATCTCTACCAGTTTATGAAATAAATGTTCTGATATGATCATGACAGGATGCAAACTAAAGAAGTGGCTAAATTGTCATAGAATCCTGATCTGTGGGTTAGGAAACGTAACAATTGAAAGTAATAGCACCTTTTAGACAATATATTGTGGTCAACTTCTCACAATAAAACAATGTGGTAGTGTCATCTCACACATGCTTCATCTTCACTTGCACAGAGTAAAACAAAGCGCTTGTGAAACTTTACACAATATAATAAAAGCAAAGAAGTCAAACTTACCCATGTCAAGAATGTTGGGTATGCCACTGAGAACTGTGTTAAGTTTGTGACTGAAGTCCTCATCATCCATATCCCCTTGAAATGAAACAAAAACTGTGAAATCCTCTTGCGATCCACCATTTCCATCCATGTCTTCATGCTTCATAACATCATCTTCTGTGGCACTGTGTTCCGGACAGCTGTCAGCATCCTCGCCTGCATCTTCCCCAACACCAGAGTCCCTGTCGGATTCATTGTCAGGTCCAAGGCTCTCAGTCTTCTGGGGCATCTCTGGCGCAGTACGATGGTGTGGCATCCTCCCCTTGTACTAAGAGGGGTGGTGTAAGAAGCTTTATGCTGCAAATAAAATCAAATACAGTCAATTGTAAGGACTGCTATTAAAAAAAATAAAAGAAAATAACTCATATAAAAATAGATTTTCAAAAATACCATATAATATTTCTAGAGGAGGCATCATAGTAAATAAAGAAATATTTTTCCTGTTTAAAAAAAAAAAGAGAAAAAAAAAACACAGGATGCAACGATAGTTATGTGCAGCAGCAATACACCTACTTAACAATCAGCAAAGTCAATTAATTTTTTGTCTTTATTTTATACTCGCATCATCATAGCTGTCAGTTTCACAGTATAAAACCACTCACAAGAGGGGCTGCTCGAGTAAAATGATTGGCCTTGCAGTAGTACGGGCCTCAGCGCAAGAGGTTAGCATACACATCTACGAACCAGAAACTTCGCTTATTGCATTTGTATGCACATTCAAACTGTTGCATACCAATGTTTGCAAGTCAAAATTACACATTTGTGAACGCATTTATAAACAGAAAACATTTAATGCCTAAGCGGATCCTGCGGCTTCTCCCAAAGTCAGCTAGCAAATGTCAGCTATGCTAGCTAGAAAGCGTAGCTGATAATAACTCGCTATTGCATTCATGCTAATGTTGTTGCTATTCCAAATTGTTTATATTAGATTCGAGCACACTATTGTAAATAAACAGCGACTAGAAAAAGCCAATTTCTTACCAGAAGTAATCATCTGAGATAAAGTTGTACCACTCGACATCTGCTTGCTAAACTGGCTAACAAAACACGGATCTCAAAGGCAAGCTACAACTCATTACATTTTAACTTCCGGTTAGTACTTTCAAAATAAAAGTCTACAGGTAAGATGCTCAAACTTCAGTTAACCACATAACCATTTACATTCTGAATAATCCTAAAAATATCAGTTTAAAACTTTTTAATACTTGTATTTATTAAGTGATTATAAATATTTAGATTAATGAAAATAGGTTTGTACACAAACATTATCCATTTAAACTATATTATTTTTTGTATGTTAATTTTTTTGGTCTACTTTTCAATAATTGTCTTTATTTGAGCCAAAAAAAAACCCCTAAGAAGATTTGTACTTTAAAAAAGAAAAATATTGGTTTGCATACAAGTAAAAAATGCCAAGTTATTGAAATAGGAGTCCCTTGCTGTTTTTACATTTTTAGGGTAAAGTCAAATGTCAAGTTCATATTATAGTTCACCTTTAAAGGTTCAGAAGCTCTCAAAATCATCAAACATCATGGAAGATACCTTTAATTCTGGAAAAGGCTGTAAAACTATTAAATCCATCAACGCCTAGGACAACTGTGCATGAAACCACTTCTGTTCCAAATTTACCAAATACTTGAAAGCAAAAACCAGAAGTGACATTTTTTTCCCTCCATTGCTACAAATAAATTCAGGGTAACAGCTAACACAATTTGAATAAAAAAAAAATGTAGTATGAACTGGTTAAATGTTTAAACGTTTTATTTTTTGGATTTGAGCAGAAGTTGATTGAAACCATAAATACACAATAGAATCAAACATGTGCAAAAGTGTGCCTTAAGGCATATTACACAAGATAGCACAAAAAGCATCAACAGTGATATTGCACTGATATTTAACAAGAAACAGAATAAAAATGTACTTCCATTCAGTTCATGTGGGACTGGCAAGATTGATTAACAACAACAACAAAAAAACAAATTTACAAATTAAGTAGCTATTCACAAAAAATACACAACATTTATTTGCCTAAGATGTGTACTGAATACTTTTGCAGAAGTAAATATAAGCAAATAATTTCATATAAAAATACAAAATTTGATTCTAAACAAAACTTGAATCACAAAAAAATGTGAGAACAAAGCCATATAACAACCTAATAATAATAATAAAACTAAACTTCATTAGAATCATTATATTACATTGAAAGTTATTAAAATGCAAGAGGTTTGACAGCTTTCTACTTTACAGAACTTGTTTCTAAAAATCGAACAAGGTGGCATTGTCTGATTACAACATTAAAAGCTTTAGCAGCTGCTCCAACACATCAAAACAAAGTTACTCTTCATTTAAAAGCAGGAGTGTGAAAGAGTACAGAGCTAGACAGTCACATTCAGGTATACAGGACAGGAGCACTGGCCAATTACTGCTGCAAATAATCTAAAAATATATCTACATTACATGTTTCATAAAGCAGCAGTGAAATGCAATGGAGACTTTGACAATCGAGAAGGCGACTTAATCCCAATGCACTATGAAAATTTGCTGCAAGTGATGATTTCTGGGTTCTTCTTTGACTGTTTTCCTTCCTTCAAAAGTCTCCTGTAAAGAAACTGAGTCTTTATCAGGCCAACATTGTAAATAATAAATTGTTCTGAATGTTTGCCTGGTGAAATAAAGGTTGTTGATGATGATCAGTAATTAAACTCTGAATTTTGCACCACTAACTAAGCAACATTCTCAAAAACCCCATTAAGAAGTTCATTATTGTTTGTGTATTGTTGTTAGTGGCAACATTAACCATAGCTTTTAAAACGGCAATTATTTCAGCTCTTAAAACTATTCTCTTTTTTAAAAAAAAAGGGGTGGACTAAATTACATAAATTTATCAACGAGCGTTACACTTGTGTTCCTGGCTTTGTAAAACACAAGAAGCAAACTATAAAGTCGTGAATGGAAGGAATGAACAGTTTTAGACTGTGCAAAAACATCCACTTCCCACGCTATGCTAAATAGTGCAAGTTAATAGTGTTAATTCTGAACAAATCTACAGTCAGCCGTTTCAGGTTCTCATTAGTTCACCTCAAAAAAAGCAGCATGAAGTTCTTCTGGACTAGTAACTTAGTGTAAAAAGAACTGAGAGTGAACATTTGGTGTATTTTATGGAGTTAACACCCTCTGCAAGGGTGAGGGGTACACTAAGGAACACTGGACAGAGAAAGGGCAGAGGCATCTGTACTACGGGGATCTTTAACACCAATAATGAGGTCATTAGTTCTTCGAGTGGCCTCAACTAGTGAAAGCACACCCATCTTCTCTACTTTATGGCCCTTGACCAGCAGCAGCTCCACTTCGTCCTCTGGAAACTCATCTGTAAAAGAAAACCCAACAGACAAAGAGTTGTGAGGTTAGAGATAAGAACAAACACTGAAAATAGATGCTGTTTTTGTATTTAGTTTTATGGATATTTGGTTGATCAAGGGTAAGAACCAAATTTGTAACAAAGACAGAAGAATCCCTATTTAAACCCATAGAGTTTACAGTAAAGAAAAAGTTCCAATCTGACCCAGATATCAAATCAGTAAGTAATATCTGACTGTGATACTTATCCACTTTATCATGTATTTAAAGTTAATTTATTTCTAATACTAAAATTCTAAAAATTGTTATAAATTTTAAGATTTTCAGTGCCAGTACAAACTTCCTAAATTGTGATTTAATTCGTCTTGTGCAGGTCTTATATTGTGGTTCCCACGCTTTTGTTAACATACTTGTTTCCCACTTATAAGGTCAGAGGAAAAGAGCGTTGGGGAAAGCTGAACACAAGGCCACTAATTAATTGTAACTTCCTTTGGAAGGTTCTAAAAGAATTGGGCTTGGTGGTTCATGTGTTCAAAAGAAAATAGAACATGAATAGTGCTCATGTGAACCAAACAATACAGCAGAGGGAACATGTAAAAAGGAATAAAACCTCACCGTCCACCAGGAGGGTGTCTGGCTGCAGCTGTGGGTGGAGTCTCCCATAAGCTAAGCTGTCATTCATGTTTTTACGTGACGAGAGAACATTCATCAGCACCTGCAGAAAAATTCCAAGATTTATTTTTTTAAAGGCTGCAAGGTACGGTGGCCCTGAAGTGCAAATTACATCAACAAATCACTCAAAGCAAAAACCTTTTAAAGATCACAATGACGATTAAGAAAGCAAAACAAATAATATAAAAATAAAAACTTCTCAGAAATCAAAACATAATTCCAAAAAATAAATAAATAAAAGGGAAATGTTGGGAAAACAAAATGATTAATTAAATCAAAATGAAGGGTTAAAAAATTAAACTAAATACAAAATCAGAAAAGGTAAGAATTATGGGACATCGCTGATTGGATGAGGACGTTAGTTTACATTTTCACCTGAAAGTTACACTATATTACCAAAAGTATTCTCTTACCTGCCTTGACTCACATATTAATTGAAGTACCATCCCATTCCTGACCCATACAGTTCAATGTGATGTCAGTGGTTCACCTTTTACAGCTATTACAGCTTCAACTCTTCGAGGAAGGCTGTCCCGCAAGGTTGAGGAGTGTCTTTGTAGGAATTTTTAACCATTCTTTCAAAAGCACATTGGTCAGGTGGTCACTCAGACTCGTCCATCAAATTGCCAGATGGAAAAACGTGATTCATCACTCCAGATAAAGCTTCTCTGCTCTAAGTCCAGTGGCGGCGTGCTTTACACCACTGCATCCAAAGCTTTGCATTGCACTTAGTGATGTGTGGCTTGGATGGCAGTTCTACACTGGAATTCACTGAGCTCCTGAGAGTGGAACATTCTTTCACAAATGTTTGTAAAAACAGTCTGCATGTCTGAGTTCTGGATTTGATACACCTGTGCCCAGACCAAGTAATTAGGACACCTGATTCTGATCATTTAGATGGCTGGTCAATACTTTTGGTAATATTGTGTATTTGGCATGGTGATATCAGAATTGAACAGCTACTCTGTAATACATGTAGATTTGGAGGTAAAATGTACCTGCGTGATACCGCTGAGAGCCTTCTCCCCATTAGAAGATCCAACAGCTACATACGTGCCACACAGCCCCACTGCTGGCCTCACTGCAGTGGGCATGAGGAAGGACATGGGCCTTTTTCCAGGCTGGAGGTTGTTATGCTGATTAGAAAGACAACACATCAATGAGAGGTGTAAGAGAACATACATAATCTAAAGTACTACAAAAATGAAGAACAATAAGAAAAAAGCAGAAGTCATTACTGGGTTAGGTGATGAACTCAGTGTTTTATTGGGCCAAGAGAAGTCCAGGATCTGGCTATTTAACAGGATTCCTGATGGAGTCACTATACCACTGCCAAATGGTTTGTTGAGAGAGCTAAACCAAGTAAAAAAAAAGATGGATTTACTAATAATGATCATAAACATACTAAAATGCATTGGTTAAAATTTGAAATACCTCATGATTGACACTATGTGGTCATCTGGACCCATGACCATGACCTGAGCAGCAGCTGCTCCTTTCTCTAAAGTAAACGCAGAAGTGTAATGACTGACGGGATTTGCTTCAGAGTCGCTGATCAGCTGGCGAAGTATGGAAGCCTGAGATTTACTGGACGGTGGAAACGAAAGTGCAGCATTTAACTTGGTTGAATACGTGCCTTAATGTCAGAGATTTTAGGTGGGATGCAACAGCTTTACCTCAGCATCTTAGCAACAGTTTCTGTCATAGAGCTGTCATACATCGGGTCGCCAAGCCCACTAGCCAGGCCCAGAGATATTTTTACTGCCTAGTAAAATGAAAATGAGAAAAAAGGGGTTTATTTAAAAACAGCCTTTATTCAATGTTAATCCAGTATATAATATTTTCTTTATTACCTCTGCGATCCAATGTACAGTACTGTTCCTGGGCATTTTGTTGGTAATGTTGTAGCCTTCAAGAATATTAAGTGCAGCGATCAAAGCCACCCCTGCATGTGGGGCTGATGACGCCATCACATGATGTCCTTCACAACCAACAAGATCATAAGAGGAGAGATTGTTTTTTTTGTTTTTGCAGGCAAGCAGTCAATGGTTGACAAATCAATAATTTACTGATTTATACAAGTCAGCTGGGATATGGAATAAAATATGACTGATTTTGGAGAGGACAGATACACAACACAATAGAAAAACATGCAGAGATTGTTAGATCAACCAGAGAGCACTTCCAAATCGCAGTGCAACCATAAAAAAGTGAAGCATTTTCTAAATTAACATCTCAGGGTCAATAAAAGCTTGTGCTGTGTAAACAAAGCCTTTCAAATTAAACACATTTCCACCATAGGCCTAATTAGGGAGCAGAATATCTGCATTTCTTTATTTACTCGGGACATTATGAGGGACCCTGGAAGAACTGATGCAGGGAGAGTCAACCCATCCTGAGCTGATGTTTGGCGTGGTTATAACCAGTACTTTACCTTGATAGGTGACCTCTGCTGGTTCTTGCAGCACTGTGCTATAGTTTCCTAAGTCCTCCTCTGTGAGTACACCACCTTTTTTTTGCACCTATATCCCAAAACAGGAGTTAACCATATAAAAGGTCACGCTTTTTTTTATTACAGAAGAATGAATGCAGGAAACAACGGGAGCATACATTAAATCATCTAATCAAATCAGATATTCGATTTTTTTAACTTATTACATAGTCACAAGTTACATGTATGCATCATTGTTTTGCTCAAATGAAAAAAAATATCCAAGCTTTATGTGTGAGGGTTGAAATTGATTAGATGGAAAAACAGTTCGATAAGAAGGTGCATTTATGTGAAAAAGAGTAAAATAAACCCCGACTTACTTCAGTCACCATTTCCTGTGCCGTCTTCCCACTGTAGAACTCTGATATCCCTTTAACCGCAACAGCTTCCAGAATGTCTGCCAAATCATGCCGTTGGATAAACAGCCCCGGGGGGGGAAGGTTCCCGTTGGGAAGAAACAGTTTCTGAAACGCTTCCGACAGGCTTTCGTTCTTAACCTTTGAGAGAGCTTTAGCTGTGGAGAGAGACAGGAAAGACAGGTGGGACGTCAGCAGGAGCTCAGGTGCTTTATGCTTGTGGTATTTTGGACAGTTGGACATTGAAGGAAAAGCACCGCTCTTTTTCAATGAAGTCCCACTCCAACTATATATATTTTTTCTATTGTAAAATCGTTCCCAGTGATCTGTTAATTATGATTTAATACATATTTCCTGCAGATCAGCAGGAGCTCAATAGAAATTTCCTTTTGAGTTGTAGGAGGGACTGCTTGCATGGAAGTTAGCCATTCACCATTTACTTGGCATTCCTTTGTTTACACTCTCTCCAGCTAGCTTATAGCACCTCACAAGCCCAAGAAAACATTAGTGTAGCAAAAAAAAAAAAAAACTGCTAGCAATATTGAAGCAATGCAGTCATACAGTCTTGAGCCAAATGGCAAAAAATATTTAAAAACACAATTTTAATCTTAAATTATTCCATGTATGTCCTCTATCTTGAGAAAAAGGCCACAAGAACATGTTAAAAACACAACTTTCATTGGAGTGGAAATAATTAAAGCACACTCACCGAAGTCATGAGTGACATTGAATCCACTTCGAGCAACATCTGCTGCCATTGCAACAACATCCTTCCATGACATCCTGGTGAAGTCAAAGATATTGTTAATCTATCAGTTTTTTTCAGAAACAGATTAAAAATCCACAATAGTGTACATTTCATCACTTAATGTTATGCATAAAAGCTAAACAGTGGGATTAACACTCTTCCTGGAGGCAGAAGCATCTGTTACATAATAATTACACAGAACTGGCATAATTACAGCTCCAACATCTGACTCCAAAAAGCACCAGCTTCTCCTTTAATTTAAAGACACTGTTTTACTAACATTTTAACAGAAAAGTTCAACATATTAGCTGTACCTTTAAATCAATATATATTATAATAAAAATACTTTATTATATAAAAGTATATCAAAAAGGTTTATCAGTATCAAAACATAAAAAAGAAAGTCAGCGACACTTTCTTTTGTTTTATTTTATTGAAAAAAAGGGCAAAAATGTCATCCTCCCCTTAAAATACTCTACCTTTGAGCAGCATTATGCACATTGTACATTTAAGTGGTAAATTCTTCTCTACATAGACATCTTCGTGCACAACTAAAGAACAAATTATTCATCAGCTTGTCAAATTAGTTTGAGTCACTGCTCCCAGCGGTGCTGCTCTTATTTTAAAATCCACTTCCAGTCAGATTAGGAGAAGATAAGCACTAAAGGATCTACTTGTAAGCATTCTCTTTATAGCTGTGGATGTGAAAATGTGTGCAGTTCCAAGCCTTACCTCTTCACTCAAAATGGTAATAATGCTCAGTTTAAAAAAAATGATAAATTACTGGATTTTTTGCTCACACAGGGCAGATAGCTAGATTTTTTTATTGTTTTGATTTAAAGACCCACTCCAATGAAAACTCTCTTTTTAACATGTTCTTGTAGCATTTCGCTCATAATAGAGGTCCTACTTAAAAGAATAAAAAATTAAAACTGCACTTCTGAGTATTTTCTTTTTTTATTCAAATTGTGTTGGATCAGGAGCAGATGAAAATCAGAATGATTGAAAAATGCTCCACTTGCAGACAAATTAGCGCCTTAATTTTCTTTGTCTGAGCTGGCATCTGGCTCTAAACTGTACGGCTGCATTGCTCGCCACTTTTTTGCTATGCTAATGTTAGCTTTTGGGATTATGAGATGCTATAAGATAGTGGGAGAAAGTGTAAACAAAGGGCTGATGGAAAATCAGCAAAGCTAACTTCCGCCCCAACAGTTCCACCCACAACCCAGAATCATATTTCCAATGAGATGCTCTTGATTTTGGTTAAAAACTGCATAATCATAATTAAAAGACCACTGGGAATGATTTTACTATAGAAAAAATATATATACAGTCAGAGTGGGACTTTAAAGATATAAGAATACAGTTGGTGCTTCCATGTGAATTTAGCCAGATCAATACAGCTAAGTTTAGGCAAATAAAGTACAATTTGGAATAGTCAGTAAAAACCTAGCTGGTACTTTCAACCAAAAACTGTTTTCTTCCAGAGGCATTAAGGAGGCAGAATCCTGTTAACCTTTAACCTTTCCACCCGTCTGACTTCTCCACTCCTTAAAACCTGTCATCTTCTTTTCATTCTTGGCCAACCATCCTGCTGCTGTTCTACAGAAGTTTGGCTCCTATTTTTTCCTGGAAATTGTCTTGCTTTCCTGAGGCCTTTTTGTTTAAGTTCCTCTTCACACGTCTCCAGAACAGTCCATCTCTTCATAAAGACCGTCTTTTATGTGTTAGCACTTGCTTTATGTCATTTAAAATCTCCAAAAAGTGTCACAGTTGTTCTGTATCCACCTCTTAAACTTGTGTAGAGCATTACTGTTTATAGGTGTTGCTGAACAATAAAAATCTAATACAATTCTCCATTTTAAACATCAAAAATGGCAGCAAATGTAGTTTATTTTTAGCACTTGCAATGAGTAAGCATAGAAAGTTAAAGCATTCAAAACCAGAAAGTAATATTGATTTATGGAGGAAAAGGTTGCAACTTTAAATGTTTAAATTAATTTTTTGTTCTGTACCTGCCATAGAGCTGGTGTGCCTGATGCAAACCACTGAGCATACCAGGGACTCCTACCAGCAAGCCAGTCTAAAATAAAGCAAGTGACAAAATCCATGAAGATCGTCCACAATACAAAGCCAGAACAAACAATTAGGGTGTGTTTTTGTTGTCAGATGAGTGAAAAATAAAGTCTTACATTAATATCTAGGTTTGTCTGCAACATGTCCTCATGAATAGCAGACGGCGCCGTCTCTCTGAAGTCAATGACTCTCGTCTCATTTTTACGGATGCTGTGCACCAACATTACACCCCCTCTAAACACAAGAAAAGTACAAAATTGTGTCTTAATGTTATTGTGTAAACCTTTAAAGGAATCCCACATGGAATCTTATTTCATAACTTACCCTCCGATGCCAGACGTGTGAGGGTGAACAATTCCTAAACAGAGAGCGGCGGCGACAGCAGCATCAACACTAGAGCCCTGCTTCCCCAAAACATCAAATCCAAGAGACGTACACCGGGCCACATCCGTCACCACCGCTCCTTGGTTATAGACCTTCAATAAATGAGGGAGTTAGACATTAAGGATGGGATTTAATAGAAGAAAGCATGTGAAGTTATCCTTTAATCACTCATGTAAGATCAGCAAAATGTTGCAGAGGGTTGGTTGCAACAGTGCAAACATTTATATTATTGCACAATATTACACAAGTACAAGTTAAACCTTGAAAAATTCTAACTTAATTCATTTTTACTTGTTATTTAAAGCTATCAACATTGACATTTTTACATTTTCTGTTCTCACTACCTACCACTATTTTGTTGTCAAAGTTTAGTGTTGGGTTTGGTCTTTATTTTAACATGAATATACACTTTTTAAAAACATATTTCTTTGAATCGTACTCTTTATTTTTGGGTAAATGTTGCGTTTTCTAGGGACCAAGAAATATATTTTTGACAAGTTTTGACAGGAATTTGAACCAACATTTTTAGAGAATACAATTAAAAACTCCGTCTTGCACACATACCTGAGGGTCACCAAAGTAGATCTGCATGATGAGGGCTACAGTGACCCCAGTAGCAAAAGTGAGACATGCCGTGATGATGACAGTCAGTCCATCTCGTTGACAGGCGCAGTCCTCACTGAAAGGGTCCGTGTTGGTTTCACGAAGGGAAGCAATATCATGGCTGGCCAGATCGGATGCAGAGGAAGGGAGGCGCTGAAGCCGAGCAGACCTCAGAAACAGATCTGGATCTGTGTGAAGTTCAAAACAAGACTTAGTGTAAAGAATCAGAGCAAACTACAATATTTCAGATTGAGTTTCTCACACAAAATAAAACTACTTTTTTACATGTAGGTAATTGAATAAAAACAAATTAAAGCTTAAGAATATCTTAAAGTCCAGCTTTGATCATCTTTTGCTCTATTGTGTTCCTAGTGGTCTTATAATCATGATTTTTTTCCATGTGTTGACATGCTCTCCTGCCAACTAACAGCCACTAACATAACATTTATGCTGCAACAAAAATAGCGGAAAAATATAAACTGTCTGCTCCTGATTCACGATGAGTTGAATAAAGAAATACACAAAATGTAGTTTTAAGATGAATTTTATCATGAGAAAAATGCTACCAGAAACACAATTTTCATTGAATACGTTCTATAATTTTCTTAGATAGTACATTGGAAATAAGATAAATGTCACTGTGTGGAAAACATACTTTCTGAAACACTGAAAAAGAACATTTCTGACCTGTGTCTTGTTCACTCAGGACATTGTCATCATCCTTGCGGGACTTCAGGGTGTTCTCCCCGGACGCCATGTCATCCTCGGGCAGCCTGGGGAAGCTGGTGATGCTCATGTAGTCCACAGGAGAGTAAGCACTCCCCAAGGTTGTCTCTGGGTTGGCATCTTTATCCCCCACACTCCCACTGGAGTAAGCTGCTACTGTCTCTGCAGCTGGGTTAAGCATGATGAATGGCCAAATCTATGTGATGGTGGCAGTCAGGCCAGGACAATCACATTTCTTGAGGTGTGACTGAGAGTCACCCTGTGTAAAACATCCAGTAAGGGGGCTGGGATGGTCCAAAATTCTTGAGACTAGTTTTTCGGTTTTTTCTCAGAAACTCCTGCGGGGAATCCTGGTTTGCCTTAAATATCCTCCCTAGTAAAAATCACCGCACCTGCTGTGAGTCTGTCCGACGGCACTGCATATACATTACTGACACCTGCAGAAGATACGGAAACATCCAGATTAACCGGTTCTGCTGCCCCTTCAAAAGAATTAGCAAAATATTTCAAAATAAAACACTACGTTACAAGAAAAAAATACAAAATTAGTGACGATACTATCTTTAATTCACCATGTATCAGTGTAAATATATTGTTAAATAAATAAAATATAAACATTAGTTGGGGATAAAGCTCAGATTAGACAGAAAGCTTCCGATGACCTGCTAATTTCACTGCGTTGCTACAAGCTAACGCATCCCTCCGGATAACTCACAGACTAAAAACCCTAATATTGGTAAACAATACTTACTGGTTTTGTAAAATACATACAGGGGACGTGAAAAAAGCCTTGGTGATGATATATGCTGGTTTTCCGCGGAGCAGGTGAGCTGAGATGCGGACGGAGCGCTCAGTCACCGCGGCTAAAAGGCTCACTCCCACAGCGAAGTAAGCCTCATATACGGCTGGAAACAACCGGTAGGACTAGTCGACGGAACAGCTGACATTTGAACATATCATTACGAAAATGCCTTTGAGTGGAACAAAAGAGCATAGAAAAAACTTCTAATTTAATTTCCAAATGTTAAATATATCGTGTTCTCAATTAACATTAAGCTACAAATATCACACTTACTTCAGTTATTGCAAACCATTGAAGCTCAGCTGAAACATCAGCTGTTCTCATCAACAAATCCTCTTTCTACTTAAAGATATCCTGTGTGCATCACTGTATTGATGGTTGAACTGGAAAGGGGGGTAAAACAGGTCACCGCAGGTGCCTAGAAACCAGTTTTGCACTTGCTGTCTCAAAATTTGACCTCCTTAAACCTTGAAAAAATAAGAGTATCAGATATCATCCCTTGTCACTATGGGAGACTCCCTTTTCCTGTTTGATAGGAGGTCACCTAAAGCTCAAAATCTTGGGTGTTTTTTCTGCAAACACTGTTCAACCAAAAGCATAGCCGTTTTATTCCTGTTTGCTTTGTTTGTTTCTTCCTATTTAGGGTTCCTATGCAAACTTATTTAAGTCAGCACGGTGCAACAGGATCCTGCCCTGATTCAGGTTCCAAACAATGTTTGCGTAAAACAATACCACACCCTCACCGGCTCACCAAGTTCACTACTTCCTTTAATCATTATGTGAGCCGCAAGTGCCATAAAAGCTGATTTATGGAAAGAAAAACAAAGCAAAATAACATGTATGAAATGTTCTGTGGATAATTATTTAATTAGGTACTCAACATTTATAGTACAGTATCAATTATCTTGAAACAGTTCTCGTGGAAATTTCTACTCGAGATCATTTAAATAAATAAAAAACGTCCTGTTTCCTTGTCAATGGCAGACAAGAGAAGCTTAAAAGGAAGCAGGAAAAGACCTGGTGTAGAATTCATCAATACCTTTCTTGTTACAGAAGTGTTAAACAGAAACACAACAAATGCAATAATAAAAAAATTAAAAAAAATGGCCAACAAATTATGCATTTTCAACTGCCATCCAAAACATCTATAATCTTAAAAACAAGTTTTTTAATTTGTTGGATCAGAAGGAAAAATTAAATACTTTGTCTTAATCTTGGGTTTTTTAAATAAGTTCCATTCAGTAAGTTTTTACAGAACGTATTTGAACAATAGTAATCTACAAAAACCATGTTCACCCATAGAGCACTTCCTTTAAAATATATATTTACAGTTTAAATTTAATTTTAAAGACAGTTTGAAGAGAATTTTTTGCATTGTTTCTAATATTTTCACCTTTATTCGCAGTTTTATAGGGCCCTGAAGGAAAAAATGACCCAACAAAATTGCATGACAATTTTACCACATTTGCCCCTTTTATATGCTGCATTTATATTGTATTTTAAAATTATTTATTACTCATAAAAGTGTTAACTGAGACTTGAAACATATTTACTTTTGGATGCTAAATATAAATCTAAATACTAACGATTCATTTTAAATATAAATGTACATAGGGCTCTATGTGTAAAACCTTTGTGTCACATGCAAAGTATAATATAAGTCTAAATATAATTGGAACGCTATGTAGAGGGTTATTTCCTTGAGTAAATTTTTCCTTCTTTTTTTTAAAAAGAATTGTGGACGTACCTCTTGTGTGAGAGAGGTATAGTTAAGGAGGCAAATCTTAGTGAATGGCAGGTGGTCAAAATGACCAAAATAACTTTTTAAATGTTGATTTGGTTAAACCAGTGCACACTGTTGAACCATTAATTAATTCAAATAAAATAGTTCTGTACATCTGAGTTTGCTCTCATGTTTTTGCAATACATTCTGCAAAAAATCTGTAAAGATTAACATAAAGAAATATGTTTCAATAAAGAATTGCTGTGAGCTATGATTATAATTATATTAATTGTTGAGAAGTATTTTAATTGCATATACAGAATTGTTATTTTAACATCTGATTTCAATTGGAATCCTGTATTTAAAGTAATATTTGTACGTTTAAATAGTACCAGGAAATGAAATTACTTTTTTAGTTTTTTTCAACTGATTTAAGTTGCCAAATTATGCCCCATAACTCATAATGAATTCTATTATATAGTCACTGCTGAGATGTATTTATCTTTGCATAAAAGTCATATAGTAAGTATGATTGAAACGCTGAATCACATTTAGCCAAATGCTTTCCTACATGAAATAATGACACAAGATTCAGGTGTTAACCTGAGTATTTATTGTAGGTATTGGTAATTGTATTTTTTTTTCTTTTTTTTTCATGGGCAGAGACTTGTGTATTTTGAGTGGTTGCTGGAACACCCCCATCTTTGCATAGATCTTGACTGTCAATGGTTAGGTATCCAACTGTTAGGAGGGAAAAATGCAACACAAAAACCATGCAAACACAGTGAAAGGCACAAGTTCTACAGATTTCAGGTACACCAAATTTTATACATGTATATATTTCATTTTTATTGCAAGAGAGGTGGGTAATTCAGATGTAAAACGGGTGAAAACCCAGATGTTTTAAGCTGCCATCATCTGAGGGCACAACAAGAAACTCCCCAAACATTCATTGCCTTTTTTTGTTTAAAATGCTGAACAACTCTTTTATAACTATATGAGAAAATACAAGCATTTCTACTGATTTGTTGTTTTTTTTTTATACATTTTTGTCGTTTTCATATACATCAAAACTATTAGTCTCCTGCCTCATTCTGTCCCCTTCTAAGTCTGACACATCACAGAGGCTCAACACATTGGGTGATCAATCCATCTTCACAGCTTCCGATGACATCCACTCCTAAAACTAGACTTTTTTCATGACAAAAAATGACGAAAAAAAGGTTTTAGTTTTTCGAAATTAAAAAAAAAAGCAAAATAGGGGAAAAAATTAACAGTTTTTCAGCAGGAGATATATATTATTATGAATTTGCGTGCACACACATTCACCTGTAACCTCTTGTTATTACCCTGGTCTCCCTTTTTACATGCTTTCTTTCACCCACAAACAAAAACTCTACATTTCAGGCACATTCAAATTAAAGGGCGAGTCCAGGAAAAGTGCAGTAGACCAAACAGAGTTCATTACACGTACATGTGTGTGCAGACACTACACTCGTCACCTCAGACACATGCATCACACTTGAGGATCGGACAGGGAGCATCACAGTTACCTTTAAAACAGGCAAAAAAAAAATCTGGTGATTTTTGGAATCATATTAAAAGCTATGTTTTAGGTAAAAGGGTGATTTGGAAGAAATAAAGTAATTATATTCAATTATATGGGGAAAAATAAACATAGGCAGTAGATAAAGACAAATATTTGTCCTTAAAACAAACCAGAAGAGATGGAACTGGAATTCTTTCACTAAGTGCTGTGCTAGTTGGAGCCACTAGAGGGCGGAGTTTGCCTATGGCACATAGTGTCATGCTGTTTCCAAAGATACAACCAAGTTTGATGAGACTTAAGTTGGGGTAAAGACACGATTTTTGGCCACTTAACTGCCTTTCTGGTTTGAAAAGAAGCACCTATCCTAGGCAGAGAGCAGACTCTGATCAGTCCCACTGGACACAATATTGTGGACTTCAGTCCTGAGAGGCTTTGACATCTACCGGAGCATGAATCAGTCTGCTATATTTACAAGAGAAATAAATGACTCACATCAACTATTATTTTTTTTTTTTTTTTACAAGAGTCTCTAAGAGTGACAGTACTTTTTCTTGCACGCACACAATCAGGATCAATAACACAAAAGTAAAAGCAAACAAGTAAATGAACAAGCACACCACTCACCTCTAAAAGTGTAACTCACTAAATATATAACAGTGCAAACTTACATCCATGTCTCAGTTAATTTAAAAACATTAGTTATACACTTCAGCACCATTGATTACTATTATTTTTTTTTTGTTGTTGAATACATATCAGTAATATAGATCTTTAAAGTGGACGATGTTAAAGCTGAATGTGCTGACAACAAGGAGACTTTTATTTATGAGACATTCATCAATGACTTGAAAGTGATGAATGAGAGATGTTCAGAAAAACACGTCTGTCTCCGTTTTGCAAATTAGATTGTGTAACTATATCACACTTGTTTGGGAATCACATGGTGTCAGGTATCATTAGATGTGGTTTGACATGACTGACAAATGCTGGGAACAAACCACACTGTGTGACTGTGATCATTAACTTCTCACTTGATGACTTTAAATGCTGCTTGGAAAAAAATTAAACAAAAGCTATGTTGACATTTGCTGTAAATAGTTGGTATTGCAATCAAAATATAAGCTAAAATGTAAAACAGAGTTGCAATCGATACCACTTTGCGCCCACTTCAACCTACAACCTAAGGTTATCTTTGCAGTTATTGACACCAAAAACATCCTGCTTTATACTAACCTTGTGTTTTTCGTCATGACTCATTGTGGCTTTGTTTAAACTTTTGCACATTCTCACACCATCGTCTACTTGCTTTAATCACTAAAAAAGACAGATGAGAGAAGAAAATTCTGTCTCTTACGTCGTGTCATCTTTCAAGTGCAAAAATGTGGGGATAACAAAAGCACAGTGGTTTTCCTCTCACTATGGTAGACTTCCAATTAGTCTGAATAAAATATTTTTCTAACTAGAGAGAAATTATATTTTTAATTGTATTCACTGCAAAATACTACTTAGGCTTAAGTCAAAACACTCAAATGCTTCCAATTTTGCCTTTTTAAACTTAATATTTTTAACATAATAGTTAATGAGTAAATGCATTCAGTGTAAAAAAGCAAAAAATAAATGAAGATGATTACATTTCTTTTTTTTTGGAATGGGGAGGGCCTCAAAATACAATTATTAGCTGATCTAAGACAACAAAACTCAGATTATGTTTTAATATTCTGTGAAGCTGTTTTAGAGATGGGATTTTAATATAAACTGAGGGAATCAAAGCACATTTGTCAATGTGGATGAACTTTTTGTGTGTATTTAGTTGACAGTGCACAGCTAATGCCCTCGTGGTAAACAATGCTTCGTGGTTGCTGCTTTAGTGGCAGAAGTTACGCTTGCTGGGCTGGTGAAGAAAGGTGTTTCTGGCACGGGCCGCGTGGCGTGGAACCTGCTCCCTGGTGCGATTCTGCCGCTGGATATGGTTGCGGCTTAGATGGCGTCTATCGATGCGGGCTTTGCAACGCTGGACCCTGGCCACCTGGGTGACCTTAGCCAGAGCTCCGGGGTTGGCAGCCCCTGCACGAGTCACCCTAGTGGGCATAGTGCTTCGGGTAGCTGGGAGGACGGCTGGCTCAGACACTCTGCTGCAAAAAGGAATTCTGATTTTAGGAATTTTTCACGAGAGTCTTTGAAAGGATTTATTTTGTGTCGTCTTTTTCTCACCTGACGCTGCTGGCCAGGCTGAGAACGCATTCCTCCCCCACCACAGACAGGTCGCTGGTGGAGACCATGGACGTGTTGTTGGGTGAAACGTACACAGACATGCTGGGGTGCTCTATGAGCAGATCTTCCATGGGACTGGCCTCCGCTGTGGCTCCCTCTGCAGTGAAACAGGGGGGAGGGGTGACAAACCAACTCTCATCCATGCAGCCTCGCTCCGAGCCTTCCCTACTTCTACCCCCGCTCCCCCCACACTCACTCCCAGGATCTGGGGACATCGATGGGGTGGAGGAAGGGGTGGATAGTCTGACTTGTCTCGGCAGGCTCACAGGTGTGGCAGCACCCAAGTGCATTGGGCTTGTGCTGTAGCCAGGCGGGACATTGGAAGAGTCCGCCGAGCCCCGGCCTTTGTGTGTTCTACGCCGCTTATTGGGCGGGTGGCATTCTGTCCTTGTGTGTGCGTTTTGATGCTCTGATGCGATGTTGTGTTCAGAAAGAGTCCCCGTTTTATTATCCACCTGCATCCTGCAGTCTGCTTCTAGGTAGCGCAATGCAGTTATGAGAGACGTCAAATTAAGACCAAAAAATTCATGCAATAGAGGGATGATGCAAAAAAAAAAGAAAAATTTGCACATATGGCAGATTTTACAAAAAGCCATGCGGGATAATTTTTCATTTTAACGGAACCACATACACACGCACGCGCACACACACCAGTGTGGGGAATGTAAGCGTTTTTTTTTTTTTTAATTGAAGGAGGGGAGGAGGAGAGGGTAAGGAAAAACAAACATAAGAGTCACATCATTAATTATGCTGACCCTCTGACTCTGATTATGTCACTGCCATAATGTTTTCTAGCTGAGAGACGAGATCTGGCTCCAAACTAAATTTCACACATCATCTTTGTCATGATCATGTCATAAACAAAGCTGAAGGACATGTATGCTCCATCTTTCATCCCTCGACAAACAGGACTTTCGGTTATAGCAGCCAAACTGATGAGCATCAGCTCTGCATTGCCCTGACGTCAGTTCACTCCACTCCACCGTCCCCGTTGCTGTTTCTACTCTTTTTGTGTTAGTTTGACCAGTTTCCACAGCGAGTTTAAATCACACTTCAATCCTTGCATTAAAGACCCACTCCAATGAAAATTTGAATTTTTAACATGTTCTTGTAGCATTTTTCTGATGACAAATGTAAAAGAAAATTGATCGTAAAAATCACATTTATGAGTATTGCTTTATTCCAATTGTTGTAAATTAGAAGATTAAAAATGCTGTTTGAAAGACCTACAATGGCAAACCTCACGCTCTATGCTCTGCTCTATTTTCCAGCAAGGCCACACGGGACCCATATGGTTTAAAAGTGGGCAGAAATGTGGGACCCAATTGGGTTTGTCAGCAGTTTCCGTGGTGACCCGACCTGTGTTTTCCCACATTGGCTCCACTGCCCAGGGACCGGCGGCCTGGGCTAAATTTCTCTGCTAGACCCTGGGCAGTGAAGCTTGCTACCGTGGCAAACCAGTCCACGGTGTGCCCACTTAAGGCAGCGTGGGCAAACACCGGTGGGGCCACCATGGAAACTGCCAACAAACTCAATTTGGCGCCACATTTTCAGACCACTTTTAAACTTAGCCTTGCTGGCTGGAATCCACTTGCAAGTAAATAGATACATTAACGTCTTATTTTTTTGTCCGAGTTGGCGTCTGGGTCAAAACTGTAAAGCTGGTTAGCTCTAATTTTGCTTGCCATTTTTGTTACATCAGTAATGCTAGGTAGAGGTTGTGAGGGGCTGTAAGCTAGTGGGAGAGAGCGCAAACAAATGCAGTTCAGAAAGCAGGGACAGGCTTACTCTGCACCAACAGTTCCCCCCACAACTTAGAGATGAATCTCTAATAAACTACTCTGCAAATGGTGTCCTTGAAAATGATGCAGATTTTTTTTTATTTTGCCTAAAACGGCAAGCCGGAGTGAGACTTTAAATCATCCGTTCCCTTACTCACCAGGCAGGTTGACGAGCATCCATCCCTCCTCATCAGCCTCCGTCAGACACGGGTTAGGACCCTTTAACTCAGCTGCCACCTCCTCCACTTCACCGAACAACAGGTTGCTAAGACGCTGAAACATTGCTCCTCGTGATGTTGAGTGCTCACTGCACCAGTGCTTCTTCGAGTTGAATGGTTTTAGCTGCCTTTTTTTTTTTTACAATTTTCTTTTTGTTGATGTTTTCAGAAGGTATCCGTTTGGTTTTCGTGAGTTCCTTTTTTTTTTTTTAAACCTCTTGTCTGGTCTTAGATGTGTGACAAACAGGACTCAAGAGGCTTTCGTAGTGCAAATGTAAGGATTCACTTGGTTTGAAACAAAGGCCTGAAAGAAAAACAAATAGAGAAAAATTAGGATCATTTTTAGAGATCGAGATGTTTTTAAAGACTCAAAGTTTAGTCAATGTTTCTTAAATGACACAAGCTTGTATCATTTAAAATTACTAGGAAAGGAATAGAAATGTGACACATTTTAGTTTAAAAAATAAAATAGCACCACTAGTGCTTTGGTTTGACTTTAGTGTTCAATGCAGGGCCATATAGGGTTTTTATATAATCCTTGCATTGAAGTATCATGCATGAGTGGTAACTTTTTGCATAAACATATATAACAAAGAACAAGGCATTTTTTTAGCTAAATGTACTGTACAAGTTTAAAATTCTGTCAAATGATGCTGGAATTTATTTTTACTGTATGCATAAAAACATTAATTTTACTGCAAAAAAATTAACAATATGACAACAATATATTTAGAAAATAATACTAATCTAAAGAATGCATTGGATGAAAAAGTTGAGCTATTCTTGAGCCCAAAACAGCAAGCAATGATCTGGAGAACAATAAGAACTCTCCCTTCCCCCATTTCACCCAGATAACCACAATATGAGGACAGATGGACAGGCTAGAGAAGAAGAAGGTGGAGGAGGTGAAAGGAGGTAACGCAAAAAAGACAGGCTCTTACAAAATCAAGTACTAAACTGTGCACTTGTTACAATGCAGAAAACAATGCAATAGCAGCAGCAGAAATGAACGAGTGTCTGTGAACTTGAAGATGATCTGAAGAATTTAAAATCAGTTTTAGTACTTAAACTGTTTAACTACTTAAACTGCTTCTCTTAAAAAGGCAAAAGTACAAATACTGTACATTTAAAATTAAGTATAACTCCTTAAATGTGTTTCAGATAAAGTAGGATTTCCCCACATGTATGGAATATTTTATGTGTGTATTAGTGTCAAAACTTTGCATGCAAGAGATTGCAACCACTTGCTTCTGCTGTTTGTTTTTCATCTTATCCTTTAAATGTTATTTGTTAAATACAAAATATATATGTTAGTATGTAATTTTAATTAGTCTGATTTTGTAATGCTAATTGGTCAGGCCAGAAAATAGGAAAGGCATGTGATCAGTAATTCCATCCCAACTCCAACAGGTTAGATGTCATGCACCCACATAACTCACATGCACTCAGCAGGTCTGACATGCATCACTTACTGAACAAAATTATGCTGGTTAGCTTCTATATAAATAACACCAAACACTAAACTCCTAAGCTCTCTCTTTTCTTTCTTTTTTTTTTTTTAAATCAGGCATCAAATAGGGATCCTAAATTACTCCATAAGAGTTTTTTGAAGTTAAAATCCACCCATTATCTAATGCATTTATTTATTTTTACATCTACTTAACTTCTCAGTTTGCTTATCAGACATAAAGAAAAAAAAATATTAAAGTTAAGTCCACAAAAAATGTGAGTAATGTCGGACTTAAAAGGAGTGAGACATTCTTTTATATGTAAGTGATCCACTGGAGAAAGACTAGGAGGAGCGTGGTGGGTGTGGTCTCTGTAATACAAAACAAGACGTCTCTGACGTCACCTCGCGTCAGGGAAGCTGACGGTTGACAGTCTGTTTTGCGGCCGAAAAAAAAAAAACACGGATAGAGTGGAAAAAATGAATTTTTAAAACCATACATTTATTTTATCTGTCGATTATTTCCCATTTTTATGTTCCGTCGTGTACTTCCTGTGAGCATTAGCTATCCTTACATGAAAAAAAAATGCCGCTAGCAGTCGAGATATGTAGACTTTAACCTCCGAAACCCATCATAGTGATCGGTTGTTAAATAAACGACCTTTGTTTTAGATTATTGACCGAGATGACACGACTTTCTGTTCAGGTTATCCAGGTTAAACATGAATTATCCGTGTAAGCTGTACAGCTGAAGGGTCAGAGCAATGACAGTTGTGGCTCAGCGACTGGATAGGCTTCTGGTTATACAAAGAAGGGAAAAAAAACACCGATTACACGGAGAAAAAGAACTATTAGTGGCCTAAAAATAGAAATGGTTTGCGATAAGATAAACACAGACATCCTTACAGTGCCTCCACATCAATATGTGATATAATCGGTCATAAAAATAGAAAGAGCTGTATGTTGTATGCAGGCTGGAGACATTTTATCGGAATATAGGACACCGATTAGACCCATATACGGCTTTTTATTTGGACGGCGATAAAGCGTTTAGACACTCGTCCTAATTATAGAACATCACCAATTTCACGACAGTCAACGGCAACCTACAATACGTGAAGGGTCACTGACAGACAAAGCAGTATATGTTTTATAACAACATTGCAGGCGTATTTCCTGTGCATATAAATGGGGTACAGGAAGTTTGCTAAAAATGTTATTTTTATGACCCAAAATACACGCAAAACACGGTAAAAATAGAATAAAATAAAAACAAGAATCATCTTACCTGCCTTTGAAGTATTATTTAAGATGTAAACGACACTTTAGACACAGCTCTTAAAGCATAGCTTTAGATAGCCTTTATATGAGGTAGTTAAAACACCACTATACAAAAATAAAAGGCTTTCTTCTCAGAAGAAGGGCTTCGTGTAAAAAATTTACACGGATGTCTTTATATCATAACATCTGCGGCAATTTTTCCCCTTCCTCTGCTCTATGTTGTCCTGCCGCAGATTTCCCTTGTTTATTGCTGCCTCCAGCTGATCCTTGGATCAGAATGTACAACGTACAAAACAGCTGATTGTGAGATCACAATGCGCGTGGCCACGCCCCGGTTGCCACCCACTTCAACGACGCCGGCCAATCAGAAATTTACACCCGCCACAATCCGGTCTTCTTGGCAACAGGGTGGGGGCTGGGCAGAATGAGAGTCTAACCTGCTCCAAAATGGAAAACTGATCCATAATCAGCTTCCAGTTTCAGTGATAAAGGGTTATTTAACTGACACTGACTCTTCTGATGATCAGCTGACTGCTAAATGGTTAAAAAAAACAAAGTTATAATCAGAAATAAGGCAAATGCTACTGCATAAAACTACATTGTGTGCTTAGTTTGAACAAAAGGCAAGTACTGAAAATAATTTCTTTTTAAAGATTGTGGCATTTTTGTACATAGATCACTGATGAATCACTAAAATTCCTTTGCACATTCTATTTCCTTTATAGATGGAATGTTTACTTGTACATCTAGTGTAACTTGTAGCTTGACGTCAAAATAGTCTTCATCCTCCAACCTTCACCAAAACATATTTTTTCTATGCCTCGATGAAGACAAAAACTGAGCATCTTGTTCCTTCACTTTAGATAATGTTTTTCTTTTTATTCCAGCATTGCAGTAACCAAGGATGGCTCAGTTGGCTGAGTGCAGGAATTGGCACAGGACTGTTCATAGAACTGGGTGCAGGATGCGGGCACAGGACTGGCGAAGGACTGGGCATAGGACCGGCGCAGGAGTCTTTACATAACTTTACAAATGCAAGAGGCTCTCCCACTGCAACCAGTCTGAATTGGCCTCCACGGTCTGGTGTCTCCGGCGCTGCATGTCTGTTCCGTTGGCTTCAAATAGTTGCCCAGCCGCAGCACTTTTTTGTGAAGTTGGGGCTATTAACGACCTAAACTGGAAATCATAAAGTGTGTCTGGTACATTTTTTCATAATAAAACCTATTTTCCGCTGTTTTTACCGTGTTGTAAACATTATGTCATTGTGACAACCAATGCTAGTCTCCCCTACTTGAAACACAATGGGTGTAACACAGTCAAATATGTACATTTAAGCCTACATAAAACCTAATGAAAGTTCAGTGCTTAGACATTGTATGAAGTCGAGTCACGCAGAAAAAGAAGTGTTGTGACTTTGATTCAAGTCATGGAGGAACGAAGACCTGTTTACTAGTACTGTACAGAGCTTCCTATATTAATTATTGCGTGAACCTAATTGACTTTGGAGTTTTGCAAGGTCAATAGCAGAGCCTATCCGTAACTAATCTGAGCTATCTGTCATAGCTAGACCGCTCCAGTGCACATAAAAACCAGTCCTAGTGGTCATCTGTGGTTCCTGCAATTGCGCGCTTTAACTTCCAACTTTTTTTTTTTTTTTTTGGTAAATGCAAAATTAAACAAAGCTGTTTAATATAGGGGCTGTACAGTGGCGCAGTGGTTAGCGCTCTCGCCTCACAGCGAGAAGGCCCCGGTTCGAATCCCGGCTGGGGGATTTGGGGCCTTTCTGTGTGGAGTTTGCATGTTCTCCCCGTGCAAGCGTGGGTTTTCACCGGGGACTCTGGCTTCCTCCCACCGTCCAAAAACATGTTTCCTAGGTTAATTGGTGACTCTAAATTGCCCCTAGGTGTGAACGTGAGAGCGAATGGGTGTGTGATTGAGGCCCTGCGACGAACTGGCGACCTGTCCAGGGTGTACCCCGCCTTCGCCCATCAGCAGCCGGGTTAGGCTCCGGCACCCCCGCGACCCCGAAGAGGGAGAAAGCGGTTAAGAAGATGGATGGATGGATGGATGTTTAATATAGGAAATTATATCTAAAACATTTTATGAAATTGCTACAACATAATAGCTTCCCTATGTGCTTATATCCAAGCCTGTACCAGAGTTTGGCCAAAACCTATATGTTACCACATTATTTCTGGTATGTTCTTGAATTTGATTAGAATTCTAGTGCTGAAAGTCTGAAAAATAGAAATCTATGAAAAATATATTTAGATCAATATATTACCCATACATTCACTTGTATTTCAAATTGTGATCAAAATAAGGAAATTGTAAAGAACTTGCATTTTAATTTTTATTTCTAGTGGTTCAAGTTTTCTAAATGGGTGCAGCTATTCAAACAAGTTGTGCACAGGAATGTATACATTCTTTAACATGTTTTCAGTTTTATTCTAATGGTAGGGTGTGAAAATGTTCAAGTCAGACACTGTATGTTTGTGATGTGTTGTACATCATCTCTGACTTTTGTGAATTAGCATGATAATATCACACTTTGGAAGAACTTTGAAAGAACGTGTGTTTTATGAAAAAGCATGTGTACAATTATGTTTTTGTTCTTCTGAATTGTCACAGTTGCTTAGACCTCCTAAACCTGTTCTTTAAAGTAAAAGCAAAGCAGCTCTAGATAATCCTGAATTAAAAGGAATTTTTTTACTCAACACATAGAAATGTAACCAGGCTGCACCATCTGAATGCAAGCTTGATTGACAATCCCTACCTCCACTATACGTTTGATAGAGACACAAACCTTTTGTTTTATCAACTCAGGATAAAAAGATGTGACCTCTAAAGTTTACGGAAGCAACACAAACACATAACCAGACAGAACCATGCACAGTCACCCTGCAGGATGACATCCAAACCCCGGTGACACAATGAACACAAACATTTTGCGAGAACAGTGTGTTCGTCTGTGCTTCTGTTAATGTCTGTACTCTCAAAATAGCCATGGGAAGGCGCAGGACCTGATGGAACTTGTTTTATTATGACTTCCTAATGGAATCTCATAAAGAAAGTAGTCACTTGATAACTTTTAATACATGTTAGGTAACTTATGCCATTTTTTTTTAAAGTTCTGGTTCTTTCGATTCCTTCAGTTGCCTAACCTTGTTTGAGAACTGGGGGAAAGTTCACAGCAGGCTCCTCTTACCTCCACACCACAGTTACCAATCATCAATTTTAACATGCAGCTCTAAAATTGTTGCATTTGGCACAGAAGGCCTAGACATGGGGACAAACACTGCAGATTTATCTGCTTTTGTGAGTACTGTTTGTGCACTAGATTTGGAGCTCGTCCTTGCAGCCTCCTGATGCTGGAAACACCAGGATACCTTGATGGTAAAAGTCCCTTGGGGAATTATTAGAAACAGGTTGAAGAAAAAGAAAATTTCTCAAGTCGTTCAGCTTTTTTCATTTGAGAGGCCAAACTGTTGTAATTTAGATGAAAGAGTGTGTTTACTTCTTGTTCATGCTGTATAATCGGCAGGTCTGTCTGCTTCAGCTGTGCTGCCTGGTTGCAGATGATAAGACAGTGGATGCAGAAGGAGGCACTTGTGATACCATAGCTGCTAAAAGCACACGTTACAAAATTAAAATTGTGTTGCCCATATAAAAAAATGACATTCTGTGAGAAGAGAGCGTCAGCTATTTTGCTGATATTTATTTAAACAGATTGCGCCCTGCTTTCTCATACAAATCCTTTATCTTGGAGAATAATATTTATTTTACATTTCATATGCAATTTAAGTTAGTCTTCTAACTGCTCTGCAAGAAACATAATTTCACAATTCCCTGAATTTCCTGTCCATGATGGGAACAGGATGTACTCTAGGGGAAAATTATCATTTTATGGCAAATAAATTCAATAAAAAGGGGTATTTGTATGTCTGATAATGCCCCTCAAACACACGAGATTCGATAAAAATGCATGTCAAAGTTCACCGTCTCTACCTGGATGTTTTTGCTTTCTTGGAAGAGGAGGAGCTTCTCAAATGAGACAGCAGCGCTAAAAGCAACACGTAATCTGATGCTAAAAATAGGACAAAGACACAAAAAGCGAATTATTATTTGAAAAACAAACAAAAAAATGTATGATTTATCTGTGTTTTCCTACTTATTTTTTAACATAGTGGTGAAAACCTCATAAGGTGTTGCTAGTTTTGGTGATACTTCTGACTCTTTTTATAGAATGAACCTATAAACAAGTCCAACAAATTTAGGTAACGTGACGTTTTCCAAATAGGTACACATCATAAATAGGTAAAACTAAGTTCAAATAAGTGTACCACAAATTATAAAAATACCTTCACATCCAAGACTGTGTGAATATATATGTATAGTTGCGCTTATCCTGTCTCGGCGGAAGGGGATGTAGCTCAGTGGTAGAGCGCATGCTTTGCATGTATGAGGCCCCGGGTTCAATCCCCGGCATCTCCAGCATGGTTCTTTTTTCTTTTCAATGAAAATTTGGTATTTTGAGAATAAATATTCCTTTTTCTGAAAACAGACTTATGGGTTAGTACAAGAAAAGAAAATAGCTCAATAATAGGCTTTTACAATCTGTTTGGTGAGTGTATTCTTTATCACAAACTGAATGTTCCAGCTTAGAGCCGACAGTATGTTATATCAGTTGAGCTTATGTAACATTTTTAAATTTGCACCGACGAAACATTATCCACTAGACCTCCTGACTAAACCAAACTAAGTACTCTCTCATTTGTACTCACCCTGCAAATTAAACTTAACAAAAATGTGTTCTGAAGCCAAAAAATAGCATTAAAATAAATTAAAACAAAAATGAAATGACTGTAGCTCTCACACTCAAAAATGCATGTTAATTGTAGCAGAATTTAGTAATTAAATTATTTAAATTGCACATACTTAGATAACATTTTAAGAATAAACAGCACTTGAAAGCCTAATGCGATTTTGGACCAAAGATTTTTTTTTAAAATTGATGGTCTTGTGTCTCCCTCTAGCGGTAGAGCAGGGTATCGTCTGCAAATCAGGCTAAACTGTGACGGTTCTGACAAAAGCTCAAAAACCAATGTGTACATGGTTATCCTGGCTGTCATTATCTATATATATGAAATCATTGCTTCATGAATTAGTCAAAAATCATAACCTAAGAGTGAAAGTATGTTAAAAATTAAATTATACTTATTTAAGTGATTATAAACTGCACAATCCAGCATCCCAAACGACATGAAAATAAAATTAGTTAATAAATTAATGAACTTAAACAGTACCATATTTTATAGACTGGTTATAATTGCTGTTTCTGGACAGTGGTGCACTAGAGATACAAATGTGCATTAATACATCAGATAAGTCTATCACCATAAGCAGACGGTTATAGAGACAAAAACTTTAAATAGAACAACTTAAAGGTGTACATATGATTTTTTTTCCTAATCTGTACTGAAGGTTATGTGAAAGCAATACCAGCTTTTTGTCACCTCACGCTTACATATTAGCTCAAAGTATGATAAAAACTGAGAGAGACTTGGGAATATCCTGTTGTCTCCCACAAGCAGGTGGGATAGGCTCCAGCAGCCCCATGTCCCCAAAAGGGATGAAGTGGGAAGATTAAACAAATACTTTCCAGTTGTTGGAGACACCACTGTCTCTGTTCAATTGTCAATTATTTGTCCTAACTGTGTTGTCACATTTCAAACTTACAGTTAGAGTGGAGAAACAGCCTTTAAGGCATATTGAAAAAGGAAAAGAAACATGAAAAAGGATTGTCAAAGCAGGCACTGGGAAATGTCAGGGATAGGAACAGCAAAAGAAATGATAGCAAAAGTAAATAAAAACACAAAACAAAAATTGTTGGCTAAAATAAAACCCATGGTGAAAAATTAATCAGCATTACCTACGATTAAAAACAATTATTTAATTAAAGAAAATAATTAATGCAAAGTAAAATATACTCATTAACACGAAGAATGGACAGTCTTATCAATGTTGTTTGTGCACCAAGATTAATGGTAGGATGTTTAATCAAAGGAAATCCAGTAGTGAAAAGTTTCCCCTAGTTGGAGGAATGTATTCCTACCCTAATATTAAGAAGGTTTTGATGAGTAAAGATAAGAAAAAACAACCAAAACATACAAATCCAACTCTGATTTGAATACTTTTTCAGTCAAGCAACTGCGATTAATGTGTCATTTTGAATTTAACAAATTCATTGAAAACACATGCATTTTAACTATTTTCATTTAAAAACAGTTTAAATAAGTTAGAATTTAGATCTGCCTAGGTCAGCACGTCATATTTGTTTAGTCTACTCATCTGCTTCTGTTTTTTTTCTCTTTTTTGGTCAAAATGTGACCCTTCAAAGTCACTCCTCTTCTTTTTTTTATGATGTTGGAGCTCCTGTCTCTGGTGCATCCACCTCATCCACAGGGGGTGGATGCTACAACACACAGTTGTCACATATTTGCTGCTCCATTAAAAAAGTGTGTTCAGATGCACCCACAAGGTTGTGTTTGTGTCCACTAAAAAGTCGAGCACAAGCTGCGAAGCATGTGTAGGAGTAGGTGTTCAGATGGGCAGCTCTGCATTCCTCTGCTATAATCTTATCTTCCTGCTGGTGGACTTCAGGACCTCTGAACTGCAGGGCAGCACTCAGACCACATTCTGCATGTACAAGCAAGAAAGCAAACCCGTGGTAAAAATAATGTCCTTTTTTTCTGGGATCCACTTGATATGAGCCCTTACAAGATTTCCATCGCTTTGTTGCTCTTCACTAACTTGAGGAATGGTGCTGTTGACTTTAAACTGCAAGTTGAGGATTGTTTCAAATGCAAACTCTTGACTCAAAGCAGGACATTTATCACATACATAGTGATCTGCTTACATGCGAATGCTCACAATAAGGAGATGAATACTTGTGCTGCTGTGCAAAGTGGAAAAGCAACTTGCTTAAGCATAGAATGCTAATTCAACCAAGTGGTCGTTACGTGTCGCCAAGCAAAATCTTACAATGCACCAGTTCTTTTAGATGTAAAACGCTGCTTTAGGACAGGTTTATTCTATGTCTGTACGTGTTTGGGAGGAGAAGCATAAGATGGTAAATGTTTAGAGCAGAGGTGGGCAAACTTTTTGACTTGTAGGCCACGGAAGGGTCTAAAATTTTACAGTAAGATGACGTGTTTGGTAATTTGCCTCATAATTCAAATGAGTTTTAATTATATAGCCATATATCACAAAGAAAATTTGCCTCATTGGGCTTCATAAGAGAAATATATAACATGGAATTTGGACAAAAACAACAAAAAAGGTGACTTTTAATCTAATTTTATCCCCAATTTTCCCTATGGATTCATGTCCCTTAGGGAAAAATGCAAACTACGAGAAATGCTGTGTTCAAATGCTGGGAAAAATGACTATCGGACTCGGAAAACACACGTAAACAAAATCCACATGAATGCGGAATAATTTTCTGCACCTAAAAATGTTATTTGTGGTGCATCATTTATGGAGATCCACCACAATTGCAGGGAAAATAAAACATTAATGATAATATTTAATATGATTGATTCCAGTTTGGCAGACCAGAATAAATAGTTTCACTATATTTTGTCCACTGCTGGTAAAATGAAACATTTAGGCAATGAAAAGTATAAAGTTAAAGGATGTTTTTTTATTTCCATCTTTTTTCTTTTCGAGTTTAGGCTGCATCAGCAGAAACCGATGAGCTCATGGTGTGGTTTTTTGCAAGAACAACATGTTTAAGTTACTAGTTTATCAAGAATCGGTATTTGCAAAATAAATCAGTTTAATTTCTTTTTATTTTGTTAAATGCAGACTTACTGGATTTTGAAAAAAAAAAAAGAGGATCTTCCACAAAATGCACTAAATCATTACTGTTTTAATGCTTTCCAATGAAATGACTACAAGAAACATTACAGTCAGACTTTTATTTTGAAAAATCCTTAAAAATCAGTTCAAATCAAAGTGTTTTTACATTTACATTTTGAAATAACAGTAAATCTTTCTAAACATCAACAATTTTTTCATGATTTATATGTTTGGTTTTTTTTTTATCGTCATGCCCACACAGCACAGTCTTCTGACAGCATTTAGACGTTTTCGGCTCCTCTGATCTGCGAGGCCACAGAGGAGGGAACATCTGTTCCACGCAGAAAGCGTTTCATGCCTCCTTGTTCTCCGTGTGTCATTGGGTCACCCCAACCTGTTGTAACAGTGTCTGGAAACGGCTCTGGTTGAGCAAACTCAGCAGTGTGTAATCAGCTGTTTTCACTCCTGCAGCCTCCTACATGTTAGGGACGGCGATGCAGTCAGGTGGAAGGTTACACTGTCATTATTCTTTGGAGTTTGGGAAAAGAAGCAAAACTCAACACACGGCTATTATCTGTAGTTCAACCAAAGTGTCGTTTACATATTTTTGTGTTTACACATGTGATCTGTCAAAGTACACCACAATCTTTTAAAAGCAAAACTTTATTGGAACATTTCATTACTTTTTATTTCAATTTTAGAGACTAACATGCTCCGTTTATGAAAGATTATACATTTTAATTTTGAATTCTTACATTTTTGGACAAATAAATACTTATTCTCTTAGAATAATCAAGAGAAATCTTTAGTGACCGACTGTCTGAACTCATTTAACCTCTGATCCCTCAGTGTTTGTCTTGTTGATCACGACTCAGTCATCTGTCACAGGTGTAAGCAGACATGGTGGCTAGAAAATTTGCTCAAGCCATAAACTTCTGATGGAACATGACTGGAAAAAATAAGTTCAAATATTTAATTCCTACAATATTTATACATTTTCTTTTCCCAAAATTCATGATTGTTCAAAAAAGTGAAACACAGTTTTAAGGTCTTGAATATTTATATATTCGAGTAAAGTCAATGCTACGATGTTGCAACAGAAGGAAGAACATCAAGCAGAAAATGAAAGCATTTTAATCTGACCTCTAATTGACCATGACGGCGCTCTCTTTTTGCAAAGATTTGGTGAGATGAATATTTGTGAGAGAAAACAATTAGACTTGCATACTTTTAATTCTGTAAATGTGAACCAACTTTTGTTGTAATATTGGCATGCTTTTAATTTTTTTAGACAGAAGAGAAAAAACAGCTAAATAATTTTTTTTACCAAACTTACTGGTAATTTCACTTTTAAAGACTATAATCCAGTTAGCTTGAAGTGTTTAGCATGTCTTGTTTTGTAGTGCCTCTATATTGAACTCATGGAAAACAGACAGTCTTGGCATATTAGGCAGACCCATTTTTTGTATTTTAACAGAAAAAAGTAGTAAAACATTTAGAAATGAGCTAGAAAGAGTCACAAAAGGGTCTTGTGATATTGCTGCAGACAGAAAATGGCTTATAACCTAACCAAAGTTTCCTTCAGCTTTAGTGGATGATCTTTAAACAAAATAAATAATTAAATACACACACAAAAAAATGTTAGTATGATAGTTGTTAAGAAAATCAGAGATAGGACAAAAACCTTACAGTGAGTGTATCTGCTTGCCTTGCATTTTTGTTGTCGTTTCTGCCCTCTTGACCCTCAGCCTGCGCGGCGTCGGCGTCAACAACCGCTCCAATAACGTGTGAACTTTTGGGCATGCCATGACAATGGCGCCGATGGACAGGTGCGTAAAGCCCCATCAGCCTGCAGCGCGCACAGAAGACTGGCTTTACGATGCTAAACAGCACCGATGAAGAGTGAGACATTCCTGTCTGATGGCCGGTAGCCTCATATTCACGACCACACAGCGTTTTCTCACAACGGATTTGGGTAAATCAAAGCTGCGTGCTCATGGGATGGTTGTCACTTCCAAACACATTCATGTCACTTGGGAAAATAGTTGTATTGTTTTGTTAAATCATTGTTTTGCCATCTAGAAGTATATTGAGACAGTTTTTGGCTTTAATCACACACACATTCAACTTTTAGATTTATTCCCGTGAGTCTTTCTCACCACGTTTGCTGTAGTTTTAACACATTCAACTGTTTTAATTTAAGTTTTTAATCATGAATCCATTAAGAAAAAAGATAATAAGCGTGAAATGAACAATTAAAGTGTCGTTTTCCTTTTTGGTGCTCCGGGCACCTGCGGTGGAGGGGGTGGCGGCGCTGTGCGCGCGGGGTGTGTCCCTGGGCGGAGACGTGCCCACCCACTCCGCTGCTTTTGCCCGCTATATGAGGAGGGAACCTTTTCCAAAAACACTTCCAATACGTTTGTCTGAGGTTTTGTTGAGGGGTTTGTTTCCTGACCAAAAAGTGCACTAAGACGCACAGCCATCGGCGCGCGTCCCAACTTTTACGCACGAAATTTCTTCTCCTTTTTTCAACTCAGTTGGATAAATCAGAGCTCAATATGCCTCGATCATTTCTTGTCAAGAAATATTTTTCCTCTAAGAAGCCCTACTACAGAGAGAATCACCTGGAGAGCCAAAGTGGTGAGTATTAGTGAGTTATTAAGATAAATGGAATGTTTTGCGTGGAAGTGAGTTTTTTTGGGAAGGAGCTTGTAAGTCCAGCTGGAAAAGGTGTTGATGAAAATGCTTTGCACTCATGCCTGTGATGAATGGAGGCTGTAACAAGATCCCAAGAATGAAAATGACTTGTACTTTATTAGATTTGGATCCAATTTAGGTAAGAACCCTCTTGACCTAATTTCCTCTTTGCTTTCAGCTTTTGTCCCGGAGAGTTTTCCAAAGGCTGAACTTCCTACCCAGAACCACAGCTCTGCTCTGACCTGCACCACCACCCCGTTCTGCACCAGCACAGACCCCCTGCCTGCTCCGGTCTCCCCCATCACACCGCCCTCTCCTATTCCCCTGACGCCCCTGGACCTCAGCAGCTCTTCCTCCAGCAGTAGTGGTGAAGAAGAGGAGGATGGGGGGCGCTCTTCAGACCCGCCGAGCCCAGATGCCATCCAGCACATCTACCACTGCCTGCACTGCAATAAAAGCTACACCAGCCTCTCATCCCTCTCCCACCACCAGATATCCCAACACCAGCTTGTTTTAGCTCAACAGACTCCCTCCTTGTCCGGTGAGGCTTCCGCCCGCCCGGTCTTTCACTGCAAGCACTGCTCTAAGAAGTACACCAGCTTGGGAGCCCTGAAGATGCACATTCGCTCTCACACTCTGCCCTGCGTGTGCCCCACCTGTGGGAAGGCCTTCTCCAGGCCGTGGCTTCTCAGAGGACACATCCGCACACATACAGGTACAAATAAACAACGTTTGAAATTGATTTCTTGCTGCTGTGCATCTACTGTTGTGCTAGCAGGTGTTAGTTGATGTGCTTCTAAACATTTTATTTGTTACTGAGTCATTTTTTTCCTCTTCTTTTAAAGGTGAGCGACCCTTTGCTTGTCAACACTGCAACCGGGCCTTTGCCGACCGCTCCAACCTGCGCGCACATTTGCAGACCCACTCCGAAGTGAAGAAGTACCAGTGTGGCTCCTGCTCTCGGACCTTCAGCCGCATGTCTCTGCTGCACAAACACGGTGCTTCTGGATGCTGCTCCGCCTCATAGACTCACAGTTTATGCAGAGAGAGGAACCTACAGATGTAGATGATACAAAACAATCTTTGAGGGCAGCTGGACATTCACTCAATTCCCCAAGAAAGTTGACTGGTGCCGGCCGGTCCGGGACTCTGGCCACGCTGCAGCTGCTAGGGTGTGTTTGTATGCACGAATGTCATTCCTCACCATACTATACATGCATGATGTGTGGGTGTTGAGACAGCTGTCTGTGCGTGGTGCAGCGGAGGCTAAGCGCTGAGAGACGTGCAACCTCCACGACAGGTGACGCACACCCCTTTGCTGCGGTCACGCCCAGGCCGCATTTTCCAATCTGACCAAAACGATTACTTAACACTTCAGCGTCCAATTTATAAAGCATTTCATGGACTTTTTAAGGTGTGTATACTTTAATGCCATTTGTAAATAAAGTTTTTTTTAAAGTCAGCTTTCTTTTTTTATGGTGCTGAGCAATATTTCAACAGTCATTGTACTGACACACACAGTTCATTAGGACAGGCATGACAGTTTATGAATGGGAAGATAGAGCTGTGCCCTGTTTCACGGCTCCATGTGTGTTAGGGAGAGCGGGGATAAGTTTGTATGATGTTGAGTGATGGGGGGAACACCTGCACACACCTGCCAGGCTTTAAGTACACACTGTGGAGAGGTTTGGGAGGGGGCGGGGCAAAGAGGCCGATTTAGAGCAAATTTTAGGCGTAAAAAAGAGAAATATTTCAAGTTTTAAGAGGGATATTCCAGTTTTTTTCTCTAGTGACAATGCATGCCACATATGGCACCAATGTGTCCCCAACCCCCCCCCTACACACACACACTGATGCATCTTAGCATCCCCTGGTGAGAGGTGCATGAATGCACGTGCATGTGTGTTGGGGGAGGTTGGGAAGAGGGTGTTGTTAAGAAGGTACGCCAAAAGCTTGAGATCAGATTGCATGACTTAGCTTGCCCCAATGTAAACAGCCCCCCCAAAGGTTATACACATGCAAACACACACCTACTGAATATAAAAGCTCACTTTGATCAGAGGGGATTTCTCCGTGATCAGCCGACTTCTGTGCGAGCTTTTTGGAGATGAAAGTCATTTCGGCGGGACTCCTACACATGCAGAGGACTGAAAGACCACTAATTTGTCAAGTCATGCTAAAATCCACACAGGCCTCCCTAAATCCAGCCGTATATGCTTGAAATTCAACCCTGACACCTCGCTAAAGGGACATTTTGTGGTGTGTAGGCGGCAGTCTAGAACGCCACCGCTTTGGGGCAATGAGATCACTGTAGCTGTCACCTTGCTTTTTAAATGGGAGATGGTGTCATATTGGCATCCTCAAAGTATTTTAATGTTCACAGCGTCACACGTGCGACCCCTGACTAATCTGACATTCCTGAACTATTAGTAAAAGACACACAACACCACTGTGTTGCAGAGGGGGTTGCCCCGTCTGTTGCAACTCGTTGCCCAATTAAAGTAATGATTTAATTTTTGTGACTAAAAAGTGCAACAAAGAAGATAAAGTATTCTGATTTAAATTATGCCCTTGTGGGTGCATCTCCAAAACGTCTGGGTCCATCCTCAACCATCTGATCTCTGCAAATCCCTGAGCTTGGGTTCCCAGAGGTCAATCGTTTAGAGGAGAGTGCACTGCTGAAATCAGAACTGTCAGAGCTTGCAGAGCTGATTCACTTGAGGATCGAACATGAGCCGTCAGAGTTAAGTCACTGGGTTAAAGTTTCAGACCCCTTACTTAATGCGGAGCTCTTACACAACTGACCAAAGCCCCAATTCCAACATCTTCTGTTATAATTTCCTTTTCTCCTTCAAAATACTTACTAGATGCATCCCAGCTTTTATGTATAAACATTAAAAGTGTGGAAAAGGGGTGAATTAGGGATAAAAGGAGGATGAAAATCAAGAGTCTGGACATTGGAAGAGGAAGGGGGTGGGTGCCTTGCTGGGTGTCTGCAGAAGAATGACTGTTTCTGTTTGCAGGCCATTAATCAAATCAGTAGGGAGTTGAATTTTCTGAGGAATGCCACATGTTGCAATGCGGACTTGATCAATGACACGTGCTCCCAGGGCAGGGAGATTTGCTTACTGTAGATGCTTCTCTAACAGACAGCCAAAGTCATGCACTTTGTTCCTCCCTCAGTGCTGATTTCCAAAAGACACTTTCTATCAAGTGTGGACCTTACTGCACCCCAGAGGAATCCATCTTTATCTGCTTTTAGGAATGTAGGTTGTTGTGTGGCACATGCATGCACAAAAGCGAGTTGGTTTTACCCAGGGACAGGATGCGACCTCCAGGAGGGGGTACACGCCATTTCCTGCCCACCTCTGCACTCCTGCTGCCCTGTTCATTAGTGTGTGTGTGGGTCAGACTTTATGTGTAACGGGGGCGAACACAGAGCGTCTGTCCCACAAGGTCAAAGGGCGCAGGATGAGCCACAGAGACAAGAGGCTACAAAAGAAGACACACTTTGTCAGCAGCAAAAGTTTCCAGCTTCGTGTCAAAGAAGCGTCTCCACTGGTAACTAATTAGAACTCATAGACCTAATCCGAATTCTTTCATTCTCCTTAATTTGAAGTGGCAGTTGAAGTCAAAGTCGTGTCAGGGATTATTATTTTTTAAATTTCACCCTCCAAACAGAGCGTTACAAAGTCCACCGTCGTGAAGGTAAACCGCAGCGCGCTGAGAAGTACTTTTCTTCTTTCTGAAGCACAGAAGTTTACATTTAAATGTAAGTAATGGCTTTTTAAAGTTATAAAACTGCTGTTGTTATGAATATTCAAGCGCTGGAAGCTCCGCGCTAATGATAGCAGACCGGAGATTTTTGATGACGTCATTGAACAAAAGTAACGTCCGAAATATTAGACACTTTTTTTTCCATAACGCTCTATATGGAGGGCTAAATGAAGGGGAAGGGCTAAAGGGGAGGGAGAAGGGAAGAATTCGGATTGGGCCTTAGTGTATGAGCATTAAAGGAATGGGGATGTGGATTTTAGGACTACGAATCTCAATATTTTTAATTTAGATTCATTATAAATGTACACTGTCTGAAGATGCAGAGATTTTATTGGTATTTTGAAGCGAATTTTGTCAAAATAAAAAAAAGGGAGACTATGTATTTTAGCTGTGAGTCAGCCAGTATGGAATCTGTAGAAGAGAAGGGAGGGTCACATCCAAACAAAACGCAGGATTATCCCTGTGGAAGCAGCAAGTTTTAACACGAGAACATTAAAGTCTACCTGCATTCTGAGGGAGGCAGTAATTACCAATGTGGATTAAATAAATAAGCAACCCACTGAAGGTAAGACATAAAAAAAGATGTTATCATTTGCATCAAGAAAACATCTTTTGCTCTGGCTGCTTTTTTGTCTTAATTTCATCCATCACTCTCCTCTCTCTCACCTTTTTAACAACAGGTATTCAGGTATTTGCCCCCAGGATGCTACTGGCGGTGCTGAAAGGTGCAAGGTGCACTTTTGTCTTCCTGTTAGGACCTGTGTGGGCCCGGGGGAACACCTACCAAAGACCCGGCGAGTCCCATTGTTCCGAAACATTCCACTTAAGGAAAGATCTGCTAAGGAGCGAGGGGTGGGAGTGCAAAGTGACTGATGCAGGACGGGCGGAGAACAGCCTTCGAGTGGGGAATCTGGAGTCTGCGTTAGAGCAAAGAGCACAGATTGCCAACCCCTGCCCCCCCTCTATCATGTCTTACCCCGTCCTATCCTGTTCCTTAAGCACCAGTTGGACAGGCAATTGCACCTGCCTGAAACTTACACCCTGAAGCCAGACACTCCCCATCCCCAATGCTTGTGCCATACGCTCAGGCTTCCACACAGTTTAACTGGAAAGATTTTGTTTTCATCTATCAACATGTGTATGACTCAGCTCTCATCTCAACAAAGTACTTGTTCCTCCTTAACTTGAGTTTGTCTCAGCAATTACTTTCTTCCTGAGCTTTCCTGGTGGAAGCTTTCTTCCTGAAAATGTATTTAAGATTAATAAAAAATAAATTTGAAGACCAAAAAAAAAAAGTATTTTTTGCGTTTTTAACATGTTCTTGTAGCTCAAATTTTATTTCAAAGTATTTCTTTAATTAAATTGTGAAAAATCAAGAGCAGATATAAAAATATAGCTGGATAAACGTGACGTACAAACTTAATTTAGTGGGCTACAATCTCACTTCTCTGCTCCATTCTAATGCGTCCACTTACACACAAATACTGTAGATCCATGTACATCTTTGTTTTCTTGTCTGAGCTGGTATATGGCTCCAAACTGTGAAGAGTGACAGCTACGTTACTGTTCTTCATATTTGATGCACCAGTAATGTTAGATTGGGGTTATGAGGGGCTGTAAGATAGCAGGAGAGTGTGCAAAAAAGGATGATGGGAAATGAGAGGCAGGCTTACTCCACGCCAAGAATCCCATCCAAAACTCAGTGGTAAGTTTCTGAAGAGCACCTTCCACTCTGTAGAAACTATGTCCTAAAAAAAAACAAGTTTTTACAATTTTGGCCCAAAACTGCATAATCATAATAAAAAAAACACTGGGGATGCTAATAAAATATATAAAAAATATGTTAGTTTTTCTGCAGCCTAAACAAAGTACTAGACGTCTACTCTATCATAAAATAATGAACAGTTCTCAATCAAAACTTCATAAAAAACACCACTAAACAATAAAAATCAGATGAAAAATAAATCAAAATCATAATTGGTTCTGGTTGATGCTCTGCTTTGCATCAAACCTTGATGATTTTAAAATACCTGCATCAAACCCAGACATGACACTTCACAAACTCTGATTGTGATTACATTAGAAACGTTTTACTTCAAGCAATCAAGAGAGAATAATGCAATGGTCTAAATTATATTTCATTTTGAAACTTTTAAAAGTAGCTTTTAACTAGGGGTTCACAAGAATCTGGCAATACAATACGTATCTTGATACAAATCATTATTCGCTACATATCCCAATATATTCCAAGATGTAACCAGAAAATATTTGACTTTTCTTTAAATTATGGCTAATTAATTATCTCTATATTAATAATTTTTTTGCAAAAGTAAAATTGTAAAATACATGTTATTTAATGACCAGAACATCAGTTTCATAAACAAGTTGCTGTTACCCAAGCAAATTCATAGTGCTTTACTTTTAGCAATTTAAGAAACATTTAAGTGGAAAACAAAAGTAAGACTGAACTACATTTGCTTTTAAGTAATAATTAAATATCACCTTGGCAGTATTTAAAATCAATACAAGTATCGCCAATTAAATATTGCGATATTTCAATGAATCGATATTTTTCTCACTTCCCTACTTTTAAGTGACATAAGTGTAACAGAAAAATATCAGAAATGTGTTCTGTGGTCCACTTGGTTTGTGGTATATTATATTTTTAGGGAAAATGGGTCTAAGGAAATTGTCTACCACAAAAACGAACTGAAACATTTGTTTTTACAGTGTCAGAATTAACATTAAAGTCTAACCGTTAACTTTTTTCCACACATCGAGTGTCTGAAAACCCCAAAATGAATCACATGCAGAGTCATATTTTACTAGGGGGGCCTCTTGCTATTTGTCACGTGCACTTACTCATGGTAACCAAATCTGGATTGCTGCGCCTCAGATAACAGGATTTTCTTTGAGAAAACAACAGTCCTTCTGGGTTTGTTTTGACTCCCAGATTCACGGAGCATGAGAGAGTGGATGGTTTAAAGTTGCATGTCAGAACACATGGTCAGGCTGATGTGCATGCTTGAGTACGGGAATCGGTGTAACCAGACCCTCTTGTGCAAGTGGGGACAGGTGTGTCACCACCTGACCACACCCCCAGGCCACATGGCACCTCCTGTTCATCACACCTGTCTACTTCGTTTGTGAACAGACCTGTGCGTGTTTTTCTCTTTTATATCAGTGCACACCTACACACCATGAAGTTTGTCTGGAGACGCAGCAGGTTGTCGGGCCCATGTGTGTGTGAGAGCGAGCGAGCGAGTGTGTGGGTGGTGGGGCCTGTGTCTTGAGTATCAATGTGGTGCAGCTGTCCCCCTGTAACTAGAACTCCTCACAAAGATCCAGCTCAATGTGTTGTCATCTCAGCCCACTCAGTGACATCATTGTAAACTGTTGGAGAGCCATAGCAAACCTTTGTTTCTCTCTAACAGTAGAACATTTTATTTTTACTTATTCTGCATTTTTTATTTGAAATCAAATTATTTTTTTAGTGATTTTGATGCTTTAAAAATGCAAGAATGACAATGAACTTTTGGATTTATTTAATCACATTATGACAGTAAAAAAGCTTTCTGGGACTCTCCACAATTCATCACTCCTACAAACAGTGTTTACAAATTAAGAGCATGTACATCAAACTTTTATTTTTAATATAATTTGTATAAAAAAAAAAAAAACATTGCATTGCAGACTGTATGTTTGCAATGCATCTTCAGACCAGAGATTTAATTTATACATTTATGATGTGTAAAATGAAAACATTTTATTTTTAGCTGAAAAATAAGTCTGAACTGAGAACAATTAAAGTGTTAAATTGTCTTTAATAATGATTAAATGATTATGACGTTTATAGGCAAAAAAAAAAAAAACAAACTGTGACGTTTATTATGACAGTTTCTGCAGAGTGGCAGTAGTTAATTAGAAAAATTGCTTCTGAGTTGTAGGTGGGCATGTTGACATGGAGTAAGCCGGCACTCATTTCCCATCATCCCTTTTTAACACTCACACCTAACATTAGAGGTGCAGCAAGCATGGTGAACACTATTGGAGCTATCGAGCTGTACAGTTTTTAGTCAGATGCCAGGCAGGTCGAGAATAACAAAGACATACACGGATCTATTTGTCTGCAATGGAGCAGGAAGTTTGTGGCCTGCCACTGTAGGTTCTCTTTCACAGCTACAAGCTTTTTCTAACAGTATTTCTTTATCTGGTTCTGATACACTTAGAAATTTCAAGAATAATTTCCCATATGGATGTCCTCTATCATAAAAAATACCACAAGAACATGTTAAAAACACAATTTTCATTGGATAGGGTCTTTAAATGATGATAATATTTAGAAATGAATAATTGTTACTGTTGTCATGTTTTGCAAAAAACAGACTGAACACATCTTTAGACTGCAAAACTGGCTTTATATATTCAAGACGCATAAAATTACATCTTTTTATCAGATTCAGTAGTTTAAAGTGGGAACAATAAAAGTGTTATATTATAACAATAGTGAAATATTAGCAGTGGCGGGCCGTCAGGGCCTGCAAGGCCTTCTCTGCTGGCCTAAAAATATCTGAATCACAGACTGATATTAATTATTATTTATTTCCGTGAATACGTATTCTATAATTCCAAATGCTCTGTCTTCGTCCTTTCATTGCTGTCTCCCTGGCTGCGCTGCTTCCAGACGTGTATTTTCCTATTTAAGCATTAACCAATCACATTGCAGCACCATTTGTTGCTAGGGTCAAAGAAATCTGCCTGGAGGCCTTCACAATCAGTTCTGCGGGCCCTGTAGCATAAAATAATTGTCGACCAAACTGTTGCTTCAACCAATCAGATTTGGAGTAGGCGACATGAAGGCCAGCTAGCAGGCGCACGGAAACGTCATCATTTTCACGAGCCTTGATTGGATAGCTCGTAGCTCGCTCTGGTTCTGCATTATGTGACGGACACAGGTGCCGAGGAGCGGCGTGTCAGGTTTGAAGATGTTGCCAGTGGAAAGCGTCTTATCGTCTGATTTTTGGTGGAAAATGAATGTCTGGGTAAAGTTGTGGCACAGTTTTGTCTGGCACGGGTAAAGGAGTTCCGTGACTCCTTTGAGCGGGAGTGAAGCTGATACGAGGAAATCTACGAGGCCCCTGAACGCACCGCGGGCGCGTGCAGCGCAAAATCCTCGCGCGCACTACCGACAATATTAATTTCCAGACACAGACCAGATCACAAAAACTGATGTTTGTCTCCCTCCTGGACCACAAGAGGCTTCAGGAATATCAGAACATTTCCAGCATGCAGCCTTTTCCAGCTTATCACAGCCACAGAACACTTTCCATCTGCGAAACGCACGGATTCTGCACGACAGAGTGATTGAAATCTTGAGGAAAGAAAGGATGGATTTTGTGTTTAAATAATCTGGATTTTTGGTGAGTAAAATTTTGCTATCTCCCTACATAATATTGAAATTTTATCAGGTTATTGTTGATGCTTTTGGTGTGTGTGTGGCAGCTGTACCTGTACTAGTAGTTTTATTGCCATAAAATAGTTGATGAGGGTTGGATTGATTCAGATGGAGCACTACTGAAGGCCTAGGTGTGAAATGCACAGCCCGCCACTGAATATTAGCAACCCAAAGTGTATAAAATGTATATAATATTTTAACTTAAAAATGTGAATCTTTCAGACACTAAACGTAAGATATGTTTACATTACATGATTATTGTAATTGGTTTTATTTCAATATCGTTTGAAATTTGCTAAAATACCCAGGAAAATCCTATATAGATTTTGATACATAGCTGAATTATAATGGAATTTTGGATTAGGAAGCAATGTAAATTTAATGTTTTTAAACTTTGAAATATTGGATTTTGTGAAGTGAATGTTCCACTTTTTTATTTTAGAATACAAAATATTAACAAAATGTGTTGAATAATTAACTTTTTTCTCTTGCTTAAATCAGATGTGATCTGTTGATACGACAGAAATGGTACAGACCTTCTGTAAAAATGAAGTTATTGATGACTGTTTTTTAGTCACTTATTAGTGTGAGGATTTGTGTATGTCATGAGAGAGTCAGAGACAAAAAGGGAGGGAGAGGTCAAAGCAGCCTGAAGGCCATTGTAAATTCCTCACTGGCTCAACCAAAGACATTCTTCTTTGCTGTTTTTCTTTCTAATCTCTATGCTCAGATTACCAGCTACAGGGCCTGAACAGATGAGAGGGAAACAGGCTGGCATGCACGCACACGTGTGCCCAAACTCACTCCGGCACACATCATCTGTTTAAAAAAAAAAAACATCTGATGAGGATGGAACACATCCCACCCTCGACTGCAGAACTTCAACAGAAAATGTAAATTCAAGAAATGAAATAAAACACACTGAAGTCATTACCTAACACCTTGTGTTTTTCAAACCCAAAGAAAACACCCCCCTCCTGTGGAGAATGCAGAGAGAATTCCCACATGACACCCCCTAGTGCCATTCAAACACACACAAAATGCACTATTTAAAGCTAAAAGTTTCACCGGAAGTCTTTCCAGATGTGCTAAAGTCAGTGATTCGAAGAAGAAGAGCTGGTCTGTCAAACTTTAAATGAAACACATTAATGAGTAAAGTTATCATGCAGAAGCAGGTGTCATTTAGTGGGTCAACTTTGTTTTGACAATAGTGTATCTAATCGTATTAACAGTGAATTAAATGGCTTAATATCCCTTTAGATCAGGATTTCTGGTATTGGAGGCCACAGAGCAGCGACACTTTTACCCTGTGGTTCTCTGGTAAAAGACAAATCAAGTTTTTTTTGTTTCAAAAAGTAACTATAAAGTAAAAAAGTAACTAAGTAATGACGTAAAAATAAAAGTAAAGCAACGTATCACTCTGCAAGGCTCCTGACCATAGTAGCCTATACCCATGATGCTCCAACAATCAGTTGGAGGTAAAAACTATAATTAAGGGTTACTTAATTAACTCTGATTTAATCTTGTTTGGTTAAATATACAGATTTCTGGCTGAGATTCTCAATAAATGATTCTCTCTCTCTCTCTCTCTCTCTCTCTCTCTCTCTCTCTCTCTCTCTCTCTATATATATATATAGTAGTGCTGACATTACACTTTATTTCAATGAGACGATCCTATTTGGCACATGGTGTCTTTTATTTTGAAAGGAACTCATGCAAACCTCTGTCAATAGTTATAAACTGCTTTATATTTATTGAAACGGTTGTTTTATGTTTTTCTATTCAATTAAAAAAGAAAAAAAAAACAAAAAAACAAAATAATAGTTATTGGTAAAAGTAGCATGATCGACATCTCTCTATTTTACTAAAGGGTGAATTAAGACTTTGCGGCTCTTATTGGATCACCAGTGAGAAATTGCCTTAAATGGCCCTTTAAGTGTTAAAGGTTTAGACTCCTGCTTTAGATACTAAAATACAATTATTTGTTTGAACATGAGACAAATTTAAAACAATTGAAGCATCAGGTTTAACAAGGCAACCATTTGCCCTCAAACCTAAGCCAGTTCTTATAAAATTGCATCTGGCCTCATAAGAACTGGTTAAAATCCCAAAAGAGGCTTCAAGTCCTTATAAAAAAATCCTCCTTATTGTGCATCACTGTCCTGTGTGAAACGATACGTTCTGTTATGGTGTAAAAATTCATTCTGTCTCGAAAATCTGGTAGAAATCATGGAGGGGTCTCAAATTTCCCCTGTGAGAGACATAATCTAAGAAAATACCTGATATACGATTTTTAGAAATATTTTTTTGCATGCTACTGCCGCAAATAAGTATTTGAACACCTGTAGCAGCTGTAAGACCTGTTAGTCTGCCTTTAAATATCCTGAATTTTAATTAATTTAATTTAATTATCCTGAATTACAAGCACTTGTTTCTGTATAAAGACAGAAACTCACCCCATATAATCAGCACGACTCCAACTACTAACCAAATAGCTGTCCAAAGACACTAGACAACACTGTAGACATCTACAAGGCTGGAAAGGTCTATGGAGCAATTGTCAAGCAGCTTGGTAAAAAAAAGACCCACCGTTGGAGGAAATATTAGAAAATGGAAGAAAACATGACTGTCAATGTCCCTTGAACTGAGGGTCCATGCAAGATCTCACCTCATGGGGTCTTAATGATCCTATAAAGGTTAGGACTCAGCCCAGAATGACATAGGAGGAGTTGGTCAATGACCTGAAAAGAGCTTGGACCACTGTTTCCAAGGTTACTTTTTATAATACAATAAGAAAGCCTGGTTTGAAATCATGCATGGAATGGGAGGTTCCCCTGCTTAAAGCAGCACATGTTTAGACCCATCTTAAGTTTGCCAATGACTATTGGGATAATCCAGAGGAGAAAGTCATGTGGTCAGATGAGACCAAAACTTTTTGATTTGAATTCCACTCTCTGTGTTTGGAGGACGAAGAATGATAGGTACCATCTCAAGAACACCATCCCTACTGTGAAGCATGGGGGTGGTAGCATTATGCTTTAGGGGTGGTTTTCAGCACATGGGACAGAATGACTGCACTTTATTAAGAAAAGGAGGACCAGAATAAACTCCTTCCCTCATTTAGAGCATTGAGGATGGGTCGTGGTCTTCCAACATGACAAAGACCTGAAGCACACAGTCAGGAGAATAGAGGAGTGGCTACATAAGAAGAATATCAAGGATCTGGACTGACCTAACCAGTCTCCAGACCTTAAACAGTTAGAGATTCTTTGAAGGGAATTTAAACTCTGTGTTTCTCAGCAACAGCTCAGAAACCTGACTGATCTAAAGAAGATCCGTGTAGAGAAGTGGGCCAAAATCCCTCCTGCAGTGTGTGCAAACCTGGTGGAAAAGCTACAGGAAATGTTTGGCCTGTGTAACAAAAAAAGTTACTGCACCAAATATTGACACGGATTTTCTCAGGTGTTCAAATATTGAAAATAAATTATTTTAAAAAATCATGCAATGTGATTTCTAGATTTTTTTCTATTCTTTCTCTCACCGTTGAAATGCATCTAAGATGAAAATTTCCAACCCCTTTATTCTTTCTAAGAGGGAGAACTTGCAAAATCACAGGGTGTTCAAATACTTATTTGTCTTACTCTATATCTTTGTGTTCACTTTACAACATGATCACATGCAATCACTGGAGGAGACCTAAAAGATAGTATTTCTCGTGTAGTGTGATATTCAGCTTTAAATGAAGGTTTTGACTGTTTTTCAGCTTTGACTACTAATCATTGTTCACAAAAATTTGAATATTTTTGAAAAATGATGGTGACTCTAAAACTTTGCCTTTGTGTGGAGTGTTAAGTAAATGTGTCTAAATAAATAAAAAAATATAAACAATCTTGTTCTTAGAAATAGTAACTTTAGTCCATCCCATTAATGTTTGGCTCATAAGGTGTCTCACCTGTTGCAAACATTTTGATTGTGTTATGCTGAAGGGCTATTTGACTGTAACCACAAAGACGTGAATGATCCCCCCTCATGGGGGCAGAGGGAACTGATATTATGAGAGAGGGGGCAGAACAAAGACAGACCTCAGTTGTGCCTCGGTGACCATGTGGGACCTACAGAGAGAAATCTTTAACAGCTGGGGAAATCTTAGCTCCTGTTGGAGGAACAGTGGAGGTACTCTGGGCTCACTGGTGTCTCTGACTTTTTGCCACCAGGGGGCAGAAATCTTCTCTCATCAAGGTTCTTCATCAAATTAAAGCAGGCCCTGGAGTCACATGAGCCCCTTTTACTTATCCAATGTGGCTCTGTGGTTGAATAAAACTAAAATTCTAGAAAAGGTACAGAATAAGAGTTACTTAGCTAGCAGATGTTTAATTTTAGCTCATTGGACTAATACATTTAAATATCTGGTCCTCCAGTAACAATGGAATGAAGCATTTAAAGATGTTTTCCGTGCTACAAATATTACACTTACCCAAAAGGCCTTGCTGTTCCTAGTAAATGTACATATTTAAAATAGTAACTTATCATCAGAATAAGTTTAAAGCACAAAAATAAGTGGAAGTGCTATTGTATATTGCATTTATCTTCCACATCCCATTCGGAGTCATACGGCTGCTGGAGCCTATCCCAGCTATTGTTGGGTATGGGTGGGGTACAGCCAGGACACATAGCTACTTTATACATTTTTTTTCTGTGGTGTCCTAATGAAACTGTGCTCATATTCAAGTTAAGAGCATAAATAAGGAAAGGGGTGACCACACACCAAAGTAGGCTTAAGATTTAGCAATAAAAAAGAACAAAAAACTTGTGTAAAATGTTCATTTTAACTGATTTTGCGCAGCATGACAATTCTTTTTGGCACATGGCGTTTTTTTTTAAAGGAACCCATAATAAAACAAAAAAAAATGTTGTTTTCTGTTACATTTCTGTGTTTATTTGTGCAACAACCTTCATTTATACAAACCACAGTAGTCAAAATAGGAAAAATATAAAGTAGAGTTGTATTTTCTAAAAGGTAAAGTAACAATCCAGATTTAAATGAATTTCAATAGTTAGAAATTGGCAGCTTTAAGGCAGCTATGCAAGAATTTTGTGATTTATTCAGCTTGATCAAAGAATTAAAAGAATCGCAGGGGGTTTGTCCTTTTTGGTTTCTTTAGGATAACCTGGGGGTCCGCAACCTCCTTTTTTTTGGAAGAAAAACAAAAAGATTTTAGTTTTTAAAAGTAATTTAAAAGTAAAAAGTTGGTTGAAAAGTAAAAAAAAAATAGCATAAACTCACTCAAATTCTATTTAATTCTATCACCAAGAGTTGCAGAACTCCACAATTCTTCCTACAACGTTACCCATAATGCTCAAACATTTTCATATAGTTTAAAAAAGTCAAATTAAAAAGTTTCAACAGATTTGCAAGAACCGTTTACCACAAAAAAATCCACTCGGGATGTTAAGGGTCTCCAAATTAGCTATGATTGAATTGTGGTTTGTTAGCTTGATACATTTCTGGCAGAGATGCAGCACAAAGAGTCAAGTTAACTGTGTGTTTTTTTATTTTTTAAATCACTGCTGGCATCACACTATACAACATTTACTGCATGTCATAAAAAAGTCATAAAAAACGTAAAAAGTTATAAACTATTTCGTATTTGAAAAAATGTTATTTCCTTTTTTTTTAATCTCATAATTATAATAACAATAGTACAAATCAGTGTCTAAATGTCCCATATGTGACACCTTTTCTTTGAAGACGGGACATCTAAACGGGTTAGGGGTGCAAAACCTATAGAGCAAGTCAAGAATTTTCCCACATAGATCAGATCTGCTGTATTCTAGAAGTGTTCAGGTTGGGTTAAATCGTCCAGATAAACCAGCACAAGTCTTCACACTGCAACAGGTGTGGAAAGAGAGTGAGCGGTGAAAAGAAAAGAAAACTTGAGCACCTGTTTCAGGCTTCCTCTTTGCGGGCCGGGACTTGCTCTTTCCCACCTCAAACAGCACACTTTACGTCTCTGTCGGCTCAGCTATGTGCCGCGGTGACGGGGTCAGTTTTCAGGCGCACACAGGAACAGATTGAGAGGAAAAAACAGCCAAATTTGTTCTTTAAATTCATAAACGGATATTGATTCAAATCAGAAAAAAAATATATTAAATGCATTTTTTTTGCACTATGCAGTTCATCGTTGAAAAATATTTTAGAATGGAGAATCTACAACTACAAATGCACCAGTGTCAAATGACATGGTTGCTAATTTCTAAAATATAAAATTGTAAAATCTTCAAGCTAATTTTGCAGTTTGTTCATTCAACCACTCAAATGGACGACAAAAGGCCTCGGAGGATTCTCTCACCTCACAGCTAACGCCTGACACTTGCATGCATTCAGAGCCCACTGGAGACTCATTAACCTCTTACTGGGGGGCAGGAAGGGTTAGGGGCATCAAAGTAGCAGGTTTGCTGCAGACTTGCTCTGCACCCCTGCCATGGGGGTCTGGAGCCACAGCGTCTCACCCCCTAATGAGAGGCCAGGACATGTACACATCCATGCACAGTATGACCCCCCCACCTCAAAGACCAGCTGGGAAACAGTGACATGCTTGTCCTCCTCTATCTTACTTCTTAAACAGCACACCTTTTCAGCTGCACTGTGAGTTTGTGGTCAACAAATCGGATTAAAGAAAAATAAGGGAAAAAATGAGAAACTTTATTTTAGAGCTGCATAAGTCTTTTTTCATCCACTGTTTAATAATTCAAGATTTTAATTTAACTGATTGAGTTTTTAAATGTCCACAGAGTCACTTTACAACCTAACGTTTAGGAAACTAGTTATTTATTGAATCAGGACTTTGGTATTTGAAGGTTTAGTGAAACAGCAAACGTTATCATGCATACACAAGTGAAAAACAGACAGGTGCCAAAGAACCCACAAAAGTTTTTTGCTTTTACCTCGGAAGATGAAAATCACAGGAGGACATATGATTTTGAAAATGAGCTCTGTACTTTGAAACAAAAGTTGTTCAAAAATTAACTTTTATTGAAAAAATAAATATATTTATAAAGAAACTTGAAATATATGTATGTGTAGTTAGTGTTGTCTGTGGTGGCAGGCGGTATAGGCCATCTAGGATTGTCTCATTTTATCTGAAAGATTTAAGATTGGAGCAGAATCCTTCTTAGTGTTTGTATCCTGTCATAAAGATATGTAGACTTTATGTATTAAATATGTGCAATATGCAGTCCAATATGTCTAATCATTCAGGGTATCGCGCAATGTTGATTATTTTGTACTATTTATTCTTTTTCTATTTTGCACATTTAGCTATATTCAGTCTATTTTACTTTATTTTGTTATTCTAATTTACTTTAATTAGTTATTTTACTCCATTTGTGGTGTTGTTCGGACGCTGGTACCTACATTCTATTCTATTCTATTCTATTCTATTCTATTCTATTCTATTCTATTCTATTCTATTCTATTCTATTCTATTCTATTATATTCTATTCTATGTAAATGTCACATTCTGATCATCTTTTATCTAAGTTGTTGGTGTGATAGAAACTCTCTGGTGACATCCTATGATCCCTTTTATTTACATTCTCGCGAGCTTACAGTACCTAAAAACCCCAACCTAACATTAGCAGTTTAACAAAAACGGCGAGCTATCCAGCTGTACAGCTTTGAGCCAGGTGTCAGCTCGGAAGAGGAAAATGAAGACGTTCATGGATCTGTTTGTAAGTGGATGCATCAGAATGGAGTGGAGCAGGGAGACTTTCGTCGCTGCATCACAACTGACAACTTTTTTTTAAAACTCCAGGTTTTCATCTTCTTCGTATACATCATGATTTAAACAAATTAATATTCAGTTTTAATCTTAAATTATTTCATACATGACCTCCATTATGAGAAAAATGCTATTACAACATGTTAAAAACACTAAAATACAATTTTCATTGGAGTGGGTTTTTAATTTTTTGGTACTCTTCATGACAGGAGCAAATACATAAAACAAAGAATAGAGTTGTTGATCATTTTGTTTTACTATGTAAGAGACCAAATTCTGAGTTATAGGAATAACAAATCTTGTGTTCCCCTTTTTATACTGAATTTCTTCACTTTGTGATTTACTGAGTTGTGTTTTTTAATGACAATAGCTTAATTTAAACAGCTGTAGTTCTGTGATTCTGGAAACCAGGAAGGAGAAACAAAATAAAAATATTTTGAGTTTTGTTTCTTGCTTTGTTTAACGCCCTCAACAGGTAAAATTAAAGAATACGACAGCAGCAAAACAGATCAGACAATAGATATGTCACGTAAAATGTTAAATCAGGAGAGGGGGAAAAAAAGAGGAGGTGGGGGGGGATTTTCGGACACAGAGGCAAGTGCAGCGACGGCAGCAGGGAGAAGGAAGGTGCAGGGTCAAGGCGACAGGCACCTTGTAACAGCTGGTCCCAATTATCCACAGAAGCACTTCTGTGTAAGTGTGTGTGGGAGGAAGGGGTGAGGGGGGGTGTCACAGACCACTGGCGCCAGAGAGGGTGCAACAGGTCAGGGTGGATAAAGATCATAAAAATACTGCCAAGCAGTTGTCCTTTTCCTGTTGGTGCATAGCAAATGAGCGAGGTGAGTATGCTGTTCCTGCCACAACACCACAGGAAGTGAGAGGAAGAGTGTCCAGTTAAGGGCTAATTGTGTGTGGAAACCACAGACTTCTTAGAATCTCATCTCTAACTATTATTCTGATATGGATTCTGTTACTGTGTGTCCTTGAACAAGACATTGCAACTAGTAAAATGAATGAAAGAACACAAAAATGCAATTTTATTTTTATAGCTCAGGTTTCCAGAGAATTTACAACCCAACAGATAGAACTATGTCTCCCTCTAGTGTTCAATAGATGCAATCACATGAAAAATCCACAACACTAAACAAGTGCCGATCCACTACTATCTATATAAGAAGATACTTTTATTACAGACTCAATGTCCATTTGCCACAAAGACACAACAGATAAAATACTTAAAAGCAATAAAACAAAAAATGTACATATATATATATATATATATATATATAATAAAAAATGTAAAAAAATAAAATAAATAAAAAGAGACACTATGATAAAATTATAAGAGCCAATAAAAATAATGACATAAAATTACAAAGTATTGTAAACTTAAAAAGAATAAAATAAAATAAAAAAATTGCAGACTTAAAAAAATTAGGAACTTAAAAAGTTTAAAAGAGGCGACCATACCAAAACCTCCAGATTGAGGACTGGTGTTTAAGAACTTTATTATATATATATATATATATATAAATATGATATATATAATATAAAATATATGATATATTTTTCACAGTCAATGTCTATGACAGGGGTGCCCACATTTTTTCCCACAAAGGACCAAAATCTAAATGGGATCCTGGTCTGCAGCCCAAATACAATTATTATTATTATTATTATTTTTTGCATGTCATGAAATAAAAGGAGAAAATAAAGAATATCTATAGCTTCTGTATTTTTAAGGTAACACACATTAGTAAGAATAAAAAGTAACCTTTGTCTTTTAAACTTTTAACTGCAAGGCCTCACTGGCCATTTTAAATTAAAAAACAAGAGCAAGTTAAACAAACTAGATTGATATTCTAATGAGAGACGTGGAGCTGGTCTTTTGACTTTATCTGTTTGTCACTTTCATTGTCGCTCCATCTTGGCTTGAAAAAGGCAGCTCAAAGCATCAGAAGTGACCATGGAGGGTCTTGGGAATTTATAACATAAAAAAGCCCGGGGCTTACTAACTAGTGGGATGTTTCCCCCCAAGCTGCAGGAGAAGAAAGTGCTAACAGCACTACCTGAAGACCAAAAGTATATTACAGCTGTAGAGTTTAGGAACACCCATAGACTGTATATAAATATTTTTACAGTCTATGGGAACACCGTAGAGAATCAATGGGGAGCGGATAAACACTCAGAGGCTTCCACAGCCATGACTCTGTGAGCCAAAAGATGACCTTTAGAAGGCCAAATGTGGTCTGCGGGCCCCACTTTGGGCACCCATGGTCTATACTCATTTTTTCCTGTGCAGGGTCCTCAGCTGCTGTCAGGTAAAGGCGGGCAACACCACCTGACAGTTCTCCAGGCCACCACAGGAGCACACAGAGACAGTGAATATGTGTTTAAAGTCACCAAGTAATCTATTAATTAAATTCTATGCTCGTGTGTGCTAATAAGATAAAATATCTTGGGCATGTAATTTCAGAGGACAAGTCATCAACCTTTATTTCACCGGGCAAAACATTAAGAACAATTTCTTATTTACAATGTTGGCCTGAATATGCTAAAAATACTTAAAGCAGAAGAAAGAAAGAAAACATGTTTTAGACATTAAATTACTGTTTAAAAAACATGTTCATGACTCTATAAAAATGTCTTTAAAAGCAGACAGTGGAATAAGAGTTTCCAAATGTAGTTTCTTTTGGTAAAACTTCCAATGTCAGATGACGTCAGATTATTGATTACTTTAATTTTTTGTATATTGTTATTAAGCTATTTTTTGACATTGTGCTGTTTTATTGTAGTTTTATTGATTGGACTATGTGTCTGGAATAAATTATATCTATCTATCTATAATTATATCTTGACTGTGTTAAGAAGCTTTTGTGCGCAGAAATCAGCTGTCCAAACCGGTATTACACACATTTCTGGATGAAGCAGCTGAACAATATATTGTTACCTCAGGTGAAACTGCTAGAATGGGGGTAGAATGATTGACAAAGCAAACAATGCATAACTTCGTGACAGTGACAGCCAGCTGGCAACACAAAACCGGTGCTAATCCAGTAGAAAAAGGGAGTGTTGAATATTTTCTGTGATAGGAAGAACATCCACAAAGATACAAGAAATAGAAATAGAGATGTGGCGTGAGAGCGTAAGAAATCAGCCAAAGCCGTGAGTCTCACAGCCATTATGTGAAAGTTGGCAACCATGTTTAAGCATGGCTAGGTTTAATATCCAAAATCTTCCATTCTCCCTAGCCCTTCACCCTTCCCTTTCATTTGGCCATCCAAATGGAGAGTTATGAAAAAATTTTGGACATCACTTTCATTTATGATATTCAAGATTCAAGATTCTTTATTGTCATCCAACACGCGAACATGACAGACGAAATTTGGGACTGTGGTCCCGTCTAATATAAATAAATATAAATAAATAGAAGAGCAGAAGTTGCACATATTAACAGCGAGGGTATAAATACAAAATGACCGGAGTGCAATTTACAGCTAAGGTGGCAATGGTGCATTGTAATGTCCTTGAGATGTTTCTGAAGGCTGGGTTTGGAGCATTTCGGATAGGTGGCTGGTTTATGGGGGGGCTATAGGGGCATGGGCGTAGACAGAGAGATGGCTAAAGAGCATTCAGCAGACGCACCGCCTCAGGAAAGAAGCTATTCCTGAGTCTGGTGGTCCGGCTCTTTATGCTCCGTAGCCTCTTCCCGGAGGGCAATGGGGTGAAGAAAGTGTTGGCGGGGTGGGAGCGGTCCTTCAGGATGCAGAGAGCCCGTCTTCTGCACCTGTTGGTGTAGATCTCGGTGGTCGAGCTCAGGCTGCAGCCCACAGTCCTCTGTGCAGCTTTCACCACCCTCTGCAGAGCCGCCTTCTCCGCCACCGAGCAGCTTCCGTGCCACACGGTGATGCAGGAGGTCAGGACACTCTCCACCGCACACCTGTAGAAGGAGGTCAAGACTGACCTCCCCAGTCCTGAGCGCCTCAGCTTCCTGAGGAAGTAGAGACGTTGGTGGGACTTCCTGAGCAGGGAGGAAGTGTTGGTCCTCCAGCTCAGGTCATCGGAGATATTCACCCCCAGATACTTGAAGCTGGAGACCACTTCCACCGCAGTCCCCCCGATGTACAGGGGTTGAGAGGGGTGTTTGCTCCTCCTGAAGTCCACGATCATCTCCTTGGTCTTCGTGTTGTTGATGCAGAGGTTGTTTTCTTTGCACCAACGCTCCAGATGTTCCACCTCCTGCCTGTAACTGGACTCGTCGTTGTTATTGATGCACCCAACCACAGCGGTGTCATCTGCAAACTTCACTATGAGACAGCTCGGGTGTCTCGCTGCACAGTCGTGGGTGAGCAGAGTGAACAGGAGGGGACTCAGCACACAGCCCTGGGGTGAGCCTGTGCTGAGAGTGATGGAGGAAGAGGAGACGCCGTGGATCCTCACAGACTGCGGCCTGTTTGTCAGGAAGTCCAGAATCCAGTTGCACAGTGTGGCAGTCAGACCCAGGGAACTGAGCTTCTGGACAAGGGTCTGAGGAATGATTGTATTAAAGGCCGAAGTAAAGTCCACAAAGAGCAGGCGCACGTATGAGTCCCTACTCTCCAGGTGGCTGAGAGACCTGTGGACTACAAAGGAGACAGCGTCCTCTGTAGACCGGTTTTCCCTGTATGCAAATTGGTATGGGTCCAGGGAGATGTCAATAAAATCCTTGATATGCGGCATGATGAGTTTCTCAAAGCATTTCATGACTATCGGGGTCAGAGCGACTGGCCGATAGTCATTCAGGCTCGATGCGGTAGCGGTTTTGGGCACAGGGATGATAGTGGCCGTCTTTAGGCAGGTGGGGACACGTGACTGCTGCAGGGAGAGGTTGAAGATGTCCGTCCATACATCAGTCAGCTCGTCGGAACAGCCTTTCAGCACCCGTCCGTGGACGTTGTCGGGTCCAGCAGCTTTCCGTGGGTTGATACCCTTGAGGGTCCTTCTCACTTCAGCTGCTGTCACACGGATGGGGGCTTCATCTGGCTGAACGGTGATTCTGGGGGTGGGAGAGGAGTTGGGCACCTCGAAGCGGGCATAGAAGTTGTTAAGGGCGTCGGGCAGAGAGGGGTCCTTGGGGCACTGTGTGTCTCTGACGTTATAGTCCGTGAGGCACTTTATGCTTTTCCACATACGCCTGGGCTCGTTACAGGTGAGGTGACCCTGTATTCTCTGAGCGTATGTGGTCTTAGCCCTCTTTACACCAGCGTTCAGTTCCTTTCTAGCCACTCTGAGCTGCTCTTTGTCCCCCGACTTGAATGCAGAGTTCCTTTTTCTCAGCAGACCCCGGACTTCTGCATTCAACCAGGGTTTCTGGTTGGGATATTTGGTGATGGTCCTGGTGTTGGTGACGTCATCTGTGCATTTGTTTATATAACCGAGGACAGCTGATGTATATTCCTCCAGGTCCACTTCTCCCTCATGGACAGCTGCCTCTCTGAAGATTTCCCAGTTTGTACACTGGAAGCAGTCCTGCAGCTTTTCCACAGCATTATCAGGCCACACAGTGATAGTCCTTTTTGTTGGTGGATGGCGTCTGAGGATAGGCTTGTAGGCAGGGATTAGCATAATGGAGATGTGGTCAGAGGAGCCCATGTGGGGGTGGGGGACGGCCCTGTATGCGCCTCTTTTGTTGGTGTACACGTGGTCCAGAATGTTATTCCCACGTGTTGGAATGGCGACATGCTGGTAAAATTTCGGTAGGGTGTTTAAGAGGTTTACGTGGTTGAAGTCTCCCGCCACCATGTAAAAAGCCTCTGGGTGTTTATGCTGAAGCGAGCTGATAACGTTGTGGAGCTCCGTTAGCGCATCGCTAGCGTTAGCACTCAGCGGAATGTAAACAGCCAACATAAACACCGCCGTAAACTCACGCGGCAGATAGTGTGGTCGGCATTTTACCGTCATGTATTCTATCGCCGCGGAGCAGAACGAGTTCACCAGTGTGCAGTTTGTACACCAACCTTTGTTGATATAGACGCACAGGCCGCCCCCCCGGGCTTTCCCCGACAGCTGGTTGCGGTCCGCTCGGAAAAGAGTCCGGCCATCAATGTGGAAAGCCGAGTCCGGGATGTTATGATATCACCAATAACTGTTGTCTGCTAGCTTTAGATTGGAGCTTCCAGTGCTTAAAGATACATAATTTTATACCTTTAAAAAGGTCATGCTACAACAACTCATTACTTACATTTAAATGTAAATGCCTGTGATTCAGAGCGCACCCAAGTGAAGAAAAGCGCTTCTCTGCACGATGTGGTTTAGCCTCACGGGGGAAAGACTTTCTCTCCCTCCGTTTGGAGAGTTTGATTTAAAAAATAAATTTCCTGGACACACTTACACTTAAACTCCCCCTTAAAATGGAGGGAAAGGGAGAAGGTGAAGGGAGAAGTCAAGAATTTTAATTTGGCCTATGCATAGCTACAATTATGATAAGAAGAGGGTAAGAAGCCTATGTGTCCAGAAATAAGCTGTTCAAACTGGTCTTTCACACATTTTTGGATGAAGCAGCTTGACAATCTTTTTGCTAGAATGGGTAGACAATGATTGGTAAGGCAAATGTGCATATTAGACGACATTTTCTTTCAATATAAAGGGAAAAATCACTTTTGCTTTTATGTGATTTTTGAAAATCTTTAATTTTCTCACAACTGTGTTCAGTACTAAATTATTTATGCCTAAAATGACCAGAAGGAGGCATGTTTCACTCATTCCAGTAAATGCTCTCAATGAGGAAACAGCTTGTGGCAACTAGAAACCTGTTTTCTGACGTTAGTAACAGATACTTGGAGCAGCGCATGCCAGTTAAATCTCAACAAAACCTCACGGTCCACAACTCTACCTGCAATGCAAAAGGATAATCAATAAGAGGGAATCTGATCTGGAAAAACTCAATTTGGAAAATAATAGGGGCACTATACCAATTAAATGTGGAGCAGTTGATCAAAGTATGTGATGCACTTCAGATTTCTGAGGCTGCAAACAAATATGTTACAGAGATAAAGCATATAAAGCACCATGATTTTATTGAGTTGTCGGATCTGTAAGATGAGCCTATGTCAGATCTACTCCATATTAAAGATATCATAGAAAAAGTACAAGTGAGTCAAGAAACTGAAGAGGATGACACCCTGGACAATGTTGAGTGAGATAAACTCCAAACGGAGAAGACAAAGGAAAACGTAATTTAGGGTTTTAATGACAACAGCATTTCATCAATTCAATTCAATTTTATTTATATATCACAATATCACAAAAAAGATTTGCTTTGTTTACGCCTCTGGATCCTGCTGGAGAGCCTGCTGGAGAGCCTCAGAGACCATAGAGGTTTTTAAGAGGAGGCTCAAGACCTACCTTTTTAATTCTGCTTTTAGTTGATAAATCTGCCTATTTATTAAATTAGTTTTTATTAATGTATTTATTTTTTCTATTTTATGGATTTTATTTAAGTGTTTATATATTGTAATGAGGTTTGGGGTTTGATCCACAATGACAGATTAACTTAGCTAGTCAGAGCCTTCAGAAATCACAGAAACTCCTGTTTGAATAAAAAGGGCAGCTTTTTATTAAGAACAAATCAAAAGCATTAAAACCGTAGATCTGGAAGCCTGCAGATTGTTCGGAGTTTCTGAACCAAGTGAAAAATAAAAGCAAATCATGCATAAAAAACACAGCAGAACACCCTATGCATGAGGCACATCAAACGTGCTTAAAACACCCCTAAAAAGAGAAACTCCTGAACTTAGCAGCCTAACCGCATCCACAGGTTACACCCTCCCTTAAAACCCCCAGTCAGTAAAAACAGTCAATGTAAAAGAGATAAAAATGAGTCTTGATTAAAAGGGCTACTTAACTAGCCGCGGAGGCAGGACCCCTCCCCGGGGTCTGAGCTCCTGACGGCGTCCAACTGCCCCGGGGATTTAACGACGCCGGACGGCGGGAATCACGGTGGATCCGTTGTCCTCCCTTGGGATCAGATGCAGCAGGTAGGTTGAAGAGCGCTAGTGGCTAAAGCACTGGCTAGTCCCGGCCCTAGGCTTCCTACAGGAGGTAGCTGACCTCCCCTCCTATACAGGAACGAAGCTCCCCCTCGCTGTCTGTCTTCGTCGCAGGCAGCCCTAACCAGCTGCGAACAACACCCTCCCACCGGAATCAGTCGCTGGCCGCCGTAACAAGACGCTCGCTCCCAGACACCGCAACTTCCTCCTAAAAGTCCTTCATCAGGTTGGTGCTCAGCAGGTGCGCTTTCTCCATCACACCTGCGCAATCAGTCCTCATTACACTCCTCCCCCTTGTGAAAGTAGGGCTGCTCCTGGAGTCCCGTTAAGACATCTCGTAGTCTTGGGACCACCCAGGTGGTTTTCTTTGACGTGCAGGCCGTGTCCTCTCTGCGGCTCCTTTTCCATCGTCAGCCCATCCCAGATGGGTCGTAGCTGCATGCGTTGAACACCCAGCATCTTCGGCCACATTATGCCTTGGTTGGTTCTCCACAGCTTCCCCTTGTACTGGTGCCCAGTTCTGGTTTGGTACTTCCTGGTGGGCTTGGCTGCCACGAGGAATCCACCGGAACCCACGCTGTGCATCATTGGCCATCACCGAGGATCCATTCTGCTCTCTCTCCCCAGATCGTGGAGTCGATGAGGCTGCCAAAGAAGAAGTACAGGGTTTGAGTCGATTAAAATGCACCACACATTCTTGACCTCCTTCCGCTGGTTTTAGCCTATAAAGCACATCTGTCATCCTTTCAACTACCCTAAATGGACCCTTAAAGCGTCTTTGAAGCTTGGGACACAGTCCACGCCGCCTTGCTTTGTTTTGTACCCAGACCATTTCCCCTTCAGAATAATACTGAAAGTTTGCCCTGAAGTCATGTGAGATTTTTTGTCGTTTGGAAGCTTCAGCCTGATGCCTCTTAACAGCACTCACCACTGATGACAGAGTTTCTTGTAACCTGGTTACATAATCATTCACAGAAACGAAGGTCCCACGTTCGCCAACATTTAACATTACATCCACTGACAGGACAATTTCATGTCCAAAAAGGACTCGAGTAAATAAAGTGCTGGCATGAACACTACTGCGATAGGCTAGCATCACATAGGGTAGGAGAGCATCCCAATTTGCTTGGGGCATCACCCCCTCCGCAGAAATGACGTGGCCCAAATACTGGACCTGTGTGGAGAAAAGGTTGCATTTTGATGGTTTAACTTTCAGGTTGGCTTGCCTGAGTTTTCCCAAAACTCCATCAAGGCAGGTCAAATGTTCCTGAAAAGTGCGTCCAAACACAATAATGTCATCCAAGTAAACTAGGCATGTGGTCCACTGCAGGTCGGCCAGTATTAGATCCATTAGCCTCTGAAAAGTACTGGGTGCACACAACCCAAAACTTAACACATTAAACTCAAAGAGTCCCTGACGAGTGATAAATGCAGTCTTAGGTCGGCTGTCGGGGTGGACTTCCCCCTGCCAATAGCCACTCGCTAGGTCAAGCGTGGAAAACCAACAAGCTTGGCTTAGGCTGTCTAATGCATCATCAATCCTAGGGAGAGGGTATGCATTTTTTTTGCGACATCATTAAGCTTCCTGTAATCAACACAAAAGCGGAAACCACCCCCCTTCTTTTTAACCAAAACTACTGGGGCTGCCCACGGACTACAGGATGGACGAATGATGTCATCGGCCAGCATTAGCTTCAAGTTGCCAGATACTTCTTGCTGCAAATGTAAAGGGACCCTTCGTGGGTGCATTTTAATTGGCTTTGCATCTCCAGTGTCAATGTCATGCATGGTCAGGTGAGTTCTACCCAAGTCATGTTCGTCCTTACTAAACACAGACAGGTTCTGGGACAGCAACTGCTTTACTGATTTCAACTGCTCATCCGAAAACCCCTTTTCTCCCAACCGGAATTGTTCCAGAAGTGTGTGAACTGTCCACGGCTGTTCCCCAACCTCAGTTCTAGCCTGGCTTCCACCCTCCTCCACTGTAACATCAGCGTGCAATGTACCCACTTTCATGCCGCTTTTTAAAATCAGAGGGTCACTTGTCACATTAATAACACGAATGGGTAACATGCCTTGTTCAACTCGACAGACCACACGGGCAACCAAAACATCACAATGCTTGGACAGGGCACTGGAGGGTTCCAACATCCCTTTTTCATAATTCACCCTTTCGTTTTGTACCTGGCCACAAACGATGGCTTCACTACGTGGGGGTATCAAAGTATCTGAATGGATAACAACCACTTTGGGTTCAGAGGAGGCATCAAAATCAACCAACGGAAAACATCTCCCCATAATTTGGCAGGTGTTTTTCCCCAAGTCGACCACTACACCATGTTTAGATAAAAAATCCTAACCAAGCAATACCTCCTCTGATGTTATTTCGGACACCAAGAAATCTACCAACAAAGCCAAAGATTCAAGTTGGCACACAGTCTGCCATGAGCCCAAGACATTTAGCTCACCCCCGTTAACAGCTGTCGCTTTCCCATTATAAGTTATCAAGTCAGCCTTCCCATTGGTAATGGCTAGCCACATATTTTTTGAAATCACAGAACAAGAAGCTCTGGTATCTACAAGCACGTGGCAGTCGAACCCAATTATTTTAGCCTTTAGGTAGCCTGAGCCACCTTCCATGCTTTTAAAGGCCACCTTATGCTCAGGGAGGGGGGCGGGCATTTGGCCCTCCGTGCGCGCCCCCTTCAGTTTCCCTGGACATATGGGCAATCACGCAATAGATGCCTCTTGCAACCACACTCCCAGCATGTCTTTGATGAGGAAGAACATGACTTGGTCATTTGGGAAGGATATTGTCTCTCAGTTGTGGATGAGGCAGTGCCAATAGGTTCTGCCAGAGTTTTAACTGTTGTCTGTAAAGACTTTATTTCTTGTTGTAAAGTTTCTACAACTCCAACCAATGTGTTTATTCGCTCCTCTGTCACATTTTTCTCCACAACAGCTCGCACTTTAGCATCAGTGACCATGTGTTTGTTTTCCAGGTCTCTAATGAGCTCATTACAATATTTATTCTTAATTCCAATGCTATTTAATGATCTTAAATATATTTTATGCATTTAATTTGATTATTTTACTACAATGTTATCCAGCATTGTGTTTGCGGTCAAGGGTGTGTGTTATGGGTAAGGGGTGTGTGTGTGAAGGGTGGGTTGGGCTTTTACCGTGTATGTTTTGTTTTTAAATGTAAAGTGCTTCGAGTTACTTACAGTGTGAGAAGCGCTTTTATAAATAAAGTTTGATTTGATTTGATTTGAAACTAGAAAGGCCAATTGGAGAATAATTTACGTGATTAAGACTCTAAAAAGTTTTTTTTTTTTTTTTAATAACCTGTAGTGGCATTTTATCCAATTTGTATAAAGGGAAGCAGGCAAAAACGATGATGCTTATATTGTTGCAATATGTCCTTTATTTGGTCTGCAAATTATATTTTTTTAGCACACATACATATGTGTGCCAAAGCCATTAACAAATGAAGAACAAAACAAGTAAAAAAAAGCTCAAGATCCAAGTGTAGTTAAGTACTGTACGGAAAATGACATCGCCAAGACAGAAAGAGCTCCAGTGTAAGAATAAAAAAAGTGTTTTCAGCCTTGTGGTGAAGATTGTAAGGGGTGAGACGAGAGAGTCGTAGAAGAGAGCCAAAATGTTCCTCTTTACTTTTGACATTGATGGAATGGAGTGCATCTGTGTTTGTGTTCATCTTCAAAAGATGACATTCTTCTGCTTTTTTCACGTTTTTTTTGTAATTGAATCTTTTGAAATCTGAATCAGGTTCAGGGTGCTGGGTCAATAGTTCCTGTCAGGCAACAGTGGAGTCATCTTCAGACAGTTCGCCAGTCCACCGTTGGACAACAAAGACGGCGTGTGTTTAAAGTCGCCAAGTAATCTATTAAGCATAATAATATTTGCACTGTGGTAAGAGAACCTATATTGCCAGATCTCAGCCCGTTAATCCTCCTTGTGATTATTTCCAGGATTAAATGAATAAACTTCAGGCTAGTTTCTTGGTAGTAAACAAACATAAAAGAGCCAAATGATCCTGTCTTTTGAAAGAAACTGATCCAAAAGATTAGAAAATGGATGTGACATAGACTTTTACTGCCTTTGGTGCGTTGCTCGCTTCTGTTGTCATAGCCGTTACAACAGTTTATTGCTATCCATCCATCCATCCCCGCTCATGCCCAAACCCCTCAACTGGCTCCGCTCAACATGGGGGAGAAGTGGCTCTTCTTCGAGCTCTCTCTGGGTGGCCAATCTTCTCACCCCATCTCTAAGGGAGTGTCCAGCCACCCTACGGAGGAAGCTCCTTTACGCCACTTGTCTTTGGGACCTCACAACCCACAGCTCATGACCATAGGCATGTATTGGAATGAAGATCACCCGGTAAACTCTTTTACCGGATTTCTGGCTTAGCTCTCTCTTCATCAAAACGGACCGGTTCAGCAACTGCATAATGCAGTACGCTGCTCCAATCCACCTGTCGATCCCACGCTCTGATCTTCGCTCAGTTATGAACAAAACCCGGAAGTTTTGATTTATGCTGAATGTGATGCCAAACATGTTTTAAGAACAGGAATGTGACTTCACTTCTGTTTTGAACACTGTTTCAAAGGAAAAAATGTGAACCAACTTCTTCTAACAGGGAGTGGAACATTTTCTGTGATAGGAAGAACATCCACAAAGATACGTAAGAAATGAGCCAAAGCCGTGAGTCTCACAGCCATTACGTGAAAGTTGGCAGCCATGTTTAAGCATAGCTAGGTTTAATATCCAAAATCTTCCATTCTCCCTAGCCCTTCTCCCTTCCCTTTCATTTGGCCATCCAAATGGAGAGTTATGAAAAAATTGTCTCATGTTTTGGACGTCACTTCCGTTGAGGACATCACCAATAATTGTAGTCTGCTAGCTTTAGCGCGGCTCTTCCAGTGCTTAAAGATACATAACAACTGCAATTTTATACCTTTAAAAAGGTCATGTTACAACAACTCATTACTTACATTTAAATGTAAATGTCTGTGATTCAGAGCGCACCCACGTGAAGAAAAGCGCTTCTCTGCACGATTTGGTTTAGCTTCGTGGGGGTAGGACTTTTTCTCCCTCCGTTTGGAGGGTTCGATTAAAAAAAATACATTTCCTGGACACACTTACACTTAAACTCCCCCTTACAATGGAGGGGAAGGGAGAAGGTGAAGGGAGAAGTGAAGAATTTTAATTTGGCCTATGCATAGCTACAATTATGATAAGAAGAGGGTAAGAAGCCTATGTGTCCAGAAATAAGCTGTTCAAACTGGTCTTTCACACATTTTTGGATGAAGCAGCTTGACAATCTTTTATTACCTCAGATGAAACTGCTAGAATGGGTAGACAATGATTGGTAAGGCAAATGTGGTACACATTACACTACATTTTCTTTCAATATAATGGAAAAATCACTCATTTTGCTTATATATGATTTTTGAAAATCTTTAATTTTCTCACAATTGTGTTCAGTACTAAAATATTTATGCCTAGAATGACCAGAAGGGGGCATGTTTCACTCATTCCAGTAAATGCTCTCAATGAGGAAACAGCTTGTGGCTTTTCTTTCTTTTTCCTTTAAGGAGAGCAGTTTTACTGATCCCAAAAACTACCCAGGTGAAGTGTGAAAGAATGCCAGAAGGCAACTACAAACCTGTTTTGTGAAGTTAGTAACAGCTACTTGGAGTAGCGCATGCCAGTTAAATCTCAACAAAACCTCACGGTCCACAACTCTACCTGCAATGCAAAAGGATAATCAATAAGAGGGAATCTGATCTGGAAAAACTCCATTTGGAAAATAATTGGGGCACTATACCAATTAAATGTGGAGCAGTTGATCAAATTATGTGAAACACTTCAGATTTCTGAGGCTGCAAACAAATATGTTACTGAGACAAAGCATATAAAGCACCATGATTTTATTGAGTTGTCTGATCTGTAAGATGAGCCTATGTCAGATCTACTCCATGTTAAAGATATCATAGAAAATGTAAAAGTGAGTCAAGAAACTGAAGAGGATGGCACCCTGGACAATGTTGAGTGAGATAAACTCCAAACGGAAAGGAAAAGGAAAACGTAATTTAGGGTTTTAATGACCAAGACCACAGCTTTTCATCAATTCCATTCAATTTCATTTATATATCCCAATATCACAAAGAAGATTTGCTTTGTTTACGCCTCTGGAAGAGCCTGCTGGAGAGCCTCAGAGACCATAGAGGTTTTTAAGAGGAGGCTCAAGACCTATTTTTTAATTCTGCTTTTAGTTGACAAATCTGCCTATTTATTGAATTAGTTTTTATTAATGTATTTATTTTTTCTATTTTATCGATTTTATTTAAGCGTTTATGTATTAATTTTTAATTTCAATGCTATTTAATGATCTTTAATATATTTTATGCATTTAATTTGATTATTTTACTACAATGTTAACCAGCATTGTGTTTGCGGTCAAGGGTGTATGCGTTATGGGTAAGGGGTGTGTGTGTGAAGGGTGGGTTGGGCTTTTACCGTGTATGTTTTGTTTTTAAATGTAAAGTGCTTCGAGTTACTTACAGTGTGAGAAGTGCTTTTCTAAATAAAGTTTGATTTGATTTGAAACTAGAAAGGCCAATTGGAGAATAATTCACGTGATTAAGACTCTAAAAAGTTTTTTTTTTAATATTCTGTAGTGGCATTTTATCCAATTTGTATAAAGGGAAGCAGGCAGAACGATTATGCTTACATTGTTGCAAGATGTCCTTTATTTGGTCTGCAAATTATATTTCGGTTTAGCACACATACATATGTGTGCCAAAGCCATTAACAAATGAAGAACAAAACAAGTAAAAAAAAAAAGCTCAAGATCCAAGTGTAGTTAAGTACTGTACGGAAAATGACACCGCCAAGACAGAAAGAGCTCCAGTGTAAGAATAAAAAAAGTGTTTTCAGCCTTGTGGTGAAGATTGTAAGGGGTGAGACGAGAGAGTCGTAGAAGAGAGCCAAAATGTTCCTCTTTACTTTTGACATTGATGGAATGGGGTGCATCTGTGTTTGTGTTCATATTCAAAAGATGACATTCTTCTGCTTTTTTCCCGTTTTTTTGTAATTGAATCTTTTGAAATCTGAATCAGGTTCAGGGTGCTGGGTCAATAGTTCCTGTCAGGCAACAGTGGAGTCATCTTCAGACAGTTCGCCAGTCCACCGTTGGACAACAAAGACGGCGTGTGTTTAAAGTCGCCAAGTAATCTATTAAGCATAATAATATTTGCACTGTGGTAAGAGAACCTATATTGCCAGATCTCAGCCCGTTAATCCTCCTTGTGATTATTTCCAGGATTAAATGAATAAACTCCAGGCTAGTTTCTTGGTAGTAAACAAACATAAAAGAGCCAAATGATCCTGTCTTTTGAAAGAAACTGATCCAAAAGATTAGAAAATGGATGTGACATAGACTTTTACTGCCTTCGGTGTGTTGCTCGCTTCTGTTGTCATAGCCGTTACAACAGTTTATTGCTATCCATCCATCCATCCCCGCTCATGCCCAAACCCCTCAACTGGCTCCGCTCAACATGGGGGAGAAGTGGCTCTTCTTCGAGCTCTCTCTGGGTGGCCAATCTTCTCACCCCATCTCTAAGGGAGTGTCCAGCCACCCTACGGAGGAAGCTCCTTTACGCCACTTGTCTTTGGGACCTCACAACCCACAGCTTATGACCATAGGGATGTATTGGAATGAAGATCACCCGGTAAACTCTTTTACCGGATTTCTGGCTTAGCTCTCTCTTCATCAAAACGGACCGGTTCAGCAACTGCATAATGCAGTACGCTGCTCCAATCCACCTGTCGATCCCACGCTCTGATCTTCGCTCAGTTATGAACAAAACCCGGAAGTTTTGATTTATGCTGAATGTGATGCCAAACATGTTTTAAGAACAGGAATGTGACTTCACTTCTGTTTTGAACACTGTTTCAAAGGAAAAAATGTGAACCAACTTCTTCTAACAGGGAGTGGAACATTTTCTGTGATAGGAAGAACATCCACAAAGATACGTAAGAAATGAGCCAAAGGCGTGAGTCTCACAGCCATTACGTGAAAGTTGGCAGCCATGTTTAAGCATAGCTAGGTTTAATATCCGAAATCTTCCATTCTCCCTAGCCCTTCTCCCTTCCCTTTCATTTGGCCATCCAAATGGAGAGTTATGAAAAAATTGTCTCATGTTTTGGACGTCACTTCCGTTGATGACATCACCAATAATTGTAGTCTGCTAGCTTTAGCGCGGCTCTTCCAGTGCTTAAAGATACATAACAACTGCAATTTTATACCTTTAAAAAGGTCATGCTACAACAACTCATTACTTACATTTAAATGTAAATGTCTGTGATTCAGAGCGCACCCACGTGAAGAAAAGCGCTTCTCTGCACGATTTGGTTTAGCTTCGTGGGGGTAGGACTTTTTCTCCCTCCGTTTGGAGGGTTCGATTAAAAAAAATACATTTCCTGGACACACTTACACTTAAACTCCCCCTTACAATGGAGGGGAAGGGAGAAGGTGAAGGGAGAAGTGAAGAATTTTAATTTGGCCTATGCATAGCTACAATTATGATAAGAAGAGGGTAAGAAGCCTATGTGTCCAGAAATAAGCTGTTCAAACTGGTCTTTCACACATTTTTGGATGAAGCAGCTTGACAATCTTTTATTACCTCAGATGAAACTGCTAGAATGGGTAGACAATGATTGGTAAGGCAAATGTGGTACACATTACACTACATTTTCTTTCAATATAATGGAAAAATCACTCATTTTGCTTATATATGATTTTTGAAAATCTTTAATTTTCTCACAATTGTGTTCAGTACTAAAATATTTATGCCTAGAATGACCAGAAGGGGGCATGTTTCACTCATTCCAGTAAATGCTCTCAATGAGGAAACAGCTTGTGGCTTTTCTTTCTTTTTCCTTTAAGGAGAGCAGTTTTACTGATCCCAAAAACTACCCAGGTGAAGTGTGAAAGAATGCCAGAAGGCAACTACAAACCTGTTTTGTGAAGTTAGTAACAGCTACTTGGAGTAGCGCATGCCAGTTAAATCTCAACAAAACCTCACGGTCCACAACTCTACCTGCAATGCAAAAGGATAATCAATAAGAGGGAATCTGATCTGGAAAAACTCCATTTGGAAAATAATTGGGGCACTATACCAATTAAATGTGGAGCAGTTGATCAAATTATGTGAAACACTTCAGATTTCTGAGGCTGCAAACAAATATGTTACAGAGATAAAGCATATAAAGCACCATGATTTTATTGAGTTGTCTGATCTGTAAGATGAGCCTATGTCAGCTCTACTCCATATTAAAGATATCATAGAAAAGGTACAAGTGAGTCAAGAAACTGAAGAGGATGGCACCCTGGACAATGTTGAGTGAGATAAACTCCAAACAGAAAGGAAAAAGGAAAACGTAATTTAGGGTTTTAATGACCAAGACCACAGCATTTCATCAATTCAATTCAATTTCATTTATATATCCCAATATCACAAAGAAGATTTGCTTTGTTTACGCCTCTGGAAGAGCCTGCTGGAGAGCCTCAGAGACCATAGAGGTTTTTAAGAGGAGGCTCAAGACCTATTTTTTAATTCTGCTTTTAGTTGACAAATCTGCCTATTTATTGAATTAGTTTTTATTAATGTATTTATTTTTTCTATTTTATCGATTTTATTTAAGCGTTTATGTATTAATTTTTAATTTCAATGCTATTTAATGATCTTTAATATATTTTATGCATTTAATTTGATTATTTTACTACAATGTTAACCAGCATTGTGTTTGCGGTCAAGGGTGTATGCGTTATGGGTAAGGGGTGTGTGTGTGAAGGGTGGGTTGGGCTTTTACCGTGTATGTTTTGTTTTTAAATGTAAAGTGCTTCGAGTTACTTACAATGTGAGAAGCGCTTTTATAAATAAAGTTTGATTTGATTTGATTTGAAACTAGAAGGGCCAATTAGAGAATAATTTACATGAGTTGTGATTAAGACTCTAAAAAGTTTTTTTTTAATAATCTGTAGTGGCATTTTATCCAATTTGTATAAAGGGAAGCAGGCAGAACGATGATGCTTATATTGTTGCAATATGTCCTTTATTTGGTCTGCAAATTATATTTCGTTTTAGCACACGTACATATGTGTGCCAAAGCCATTAACAAATGAAGAACAAAACAAGTAAAAAAAAAAAAAAGCTCAAGATCCAAGTGTAGTTAAGTACTGTACGGAAAATGACATCGCCAAGACAGAAAGAGCTCCAGTGTAAGAATAAAAAAAGTGTTTTCAGCCTTGTGGTGAAGATTGTAAGGGATGAGATGAGAGAGTCGTAGAAGAGAGCCAAAATGTTCCTCTTTACTTTTGACATAGATGGAATGGAGTGCATCTGTGTTTGTGTTCTTCTTCAAAAGATGACATTCTTCTGCTTTTTTCACGTTTTTTTTGTAATTGAATCTTTTGAAATCTGAATCAGGGTAAGGGTGCTGGGTCAATAGTTGCTGTCAGGCAACCGTAGAGTCACATTCAGACAGTTTGCCAGTCCACCGTTGGACCACACAAAGACGGCGTGTGTTTAAAGTCACCAAGTATTCAATTAAGCATAATAATATTTGCACTGTGGTAAGAGAACCTATATTGCCAGATCTCAGCCCGTTAATCCTCCTTGTGATTATTTCCAGGATTAAATGAATAAACTCCAGTCTAGTTTCTTGGTAGTAAACAAACACAAAAGAGCCAAATGATCCTGTCTTTTGAAAGAAACTGATCCAAAAGATTAAAAAATGGATGTGACATAGACTTTTACTGCCTTCGGTGTGTTGCTCGCTTCTGTTGTCATAGCCGTTACAACAGTTTATTGCTATCCATTCCCCCAAACCCCCTCAACTGGCTCCGCTCAACATGGGGGAGAAGTGGCTCTTCTTCGAGCTCTCTCTGGGTGGCCAATCTTCTCACCCCATCTCTAAGGGAGTGTCCAGCCACCCTACGGAGGAAGCTCCTTTACACCACTTGTGTTTGGGACCTCACAATCCACAGCTCATGACCATATGCATGTATTGGAATGAGGATCACCTGGTAAACTCTTTTACCGGATTTCTGGCTTAGCTCTCTCTTCATCAAAACGGACCGGTTCAGCAACTGCATAATGCAGTACGCTGCTCCTATCCACCTGTTGATCACACGCTCTGATCTTCCCTCACTTGTGAACAAAACCCCAAGATATTTACACTACTCCGCCTGAGACAGGATCAGTCCACTCACTGAGAGAGGGCAAACTACCTTTCTCCGGTCAAGAACCATGGCCTCATCCCAGCCACTTCACACTCGTTCGCCAACCACTCCAATACATGCTGGAGGTCCTTTCTCGATGAAGCCAACAGGACAGGATCATCTGCAAAGACCAGAGAGGAAATCCTGTGGTACCAAAACCAAATCCCCTCTGGGCCCCTGGCTGCCCCTAGAAATTCTGTCTGTAAAGACTATGAACAGAACCGGTGAGAAAAGGCAGCCCTGCCGAAATCCTTCATGCACCGGAAACAGATCTTACTTACTGCTGGTTCTGCAAACCAAGCTTCTACTCTGGTCATACAGAGACCGGATAGCCCTCAGTAAGGCTCCCTGGACCCTGTACTCCTAGAGCACCCTCCACATGAATCTACAAGGGTCAAATGCCTTCTCCACATCCACAAAACACATATGGACTGGATGAGTAATCTCAGACGAAACCTCCAGCATCCTGAAGAGGATGTAGAGCTGGTCCATGACCAGGACGGAAACCACACCGTTGTTCTTAGATCTGAGGTTCAACTATTTGACAAATTCTTCTCTCCAGTACCCTGGCATTGACTTTCCCAGAGAGGTTGAGAAGTGTGATTCGCCGGTAGTTGGAACACACCCTCCGAACCCCTTTCTTGAGAAGGGGACCCACCACCCCCATCTGCCAGTCCAGTAGCATAGTTCCTGTCTGCCACGCAACGCTGCAGAGACGTGTCAGCCAAGACTCTCCCACACATTCAGAGATTTGAGATACTCGGGGCGGACCTCATCCACCCCAGAACCTTGCTACCAGGGAGCTTGTCGACTACCTCAATGACTTCAGCTTGGGCGATGGACAGCTCCACCCCCGTGTCCTCAGCCTCTGCTTCCTCAAGAGAACACGTGTTAGCAGGATTCAGGAGATTCTCGAAGTATTCCTTCCACCAACTGACAATGTCATCAGTCGTACTCAACAGCTCCCTACCTGTACTGAAAACGGTGCCTACAGAAAACTGCTTTCCCCTCCTGAGGTGCCAGAGGGTTTGCTGGAATCTCTTCGAGGCTAACTGATAGTCCTTCTCCATGGCCTCACGGACTCCTCCCAGGACCGAGTTTATACCTCCAAAACATCCCGGGCCGTAGCTCACTTACACTGCCGGTACCTGTCTCTACATTATGTTTATGAGATAAAAATGAAAAAAAAAAATTCCTGTATTTTCAAATTGGCTACTAAAATTTGTAAATATTTTTAGTGAAATTTTGTCATAAACGACTCCTGAAAAATGTGACATCAAAGTAGATATTTAAATTCCGAATGATGCGAGTGCAGCTCTGTCGTGGACTGTGCTCATCAGCATTAACAAAGATTCCCTCTTATTGTTACTGACTCACCACTGTCTGTGCAGGGATGATTTATGGATCCTACAAGTGTTTATTCAGCCTCAGCAGATAGAGGCCACAAAATAAATAATAAAATAAAAAAGTAAAATATGGCTTTAATTTTATTCCAGCGTGAGAAATAGAGGTGCGGCATGTGAGCCTTGCGGTCATTGCGTGAGAAATGGCAGCCACGTTAAAGCATAATTACATTTAGAATGTGGTAAGAAGCCAACCTGTCCAGAAATCAGACATCCAAACTGGTATTACACACATTTTTAAATGAAGCAGCTGAACAATCTATTGTCACCTCAGGTGAAACTGCTATGGGTGGAGAATGATTGACAAAGCAAACATCATATAACTTCAGATGAAAGCCAAGTTATGTCACAGTACCACTTAGCTTGCAACACAAAACTGGTGAGTCTAAGAGAAGAAACATCAAATAAGTTGAGGGAATTTGGAATAAAATATGTGTTGCAGAAAGATAAATTGTTCACCATAAACAAGTGATAAAGCTCTGAACACAACACAGAAAAAGTAGAATTAAAAGCTAAAATAAGATTTGATTTATGCTGAATATGATGCCAAACATGTTTTAAGAACAGGAATGTGATTCCACCTGTGTGTTTATAAAAAAAATGTGAACAAACTTGCCTCAACAGGGAGTGGAACATTTTTCTATGATAGGAAGAACATCCACAAGGATACAAGAAATAGAAATAGAGGTGTGGCATGAAAGCATGAGAACTCAATCAAATGCGCAAGTCTCAGGGCCATTATGTGAGAGTTGGCAGCTCACTGGTTTATCTCAGATTATAACTAAATTCAAATACAAATTAATTTGTTTATATTGCTTTCATGTTAAAACGAACAGTTCAAATGTAAAAAAAAATAAAACAAACCCCTCTTAAAAACATTCACAGAATCAAACAAATAAAATAGAAAAAGAAAAGCTTTAGTATTACCCTTAAAAGTAACCTGACGGCGCTGTCCACCCTGTCCTCCTGTTGGCCAGGGTTGTCAGCTTCTAAGTAACCCGAGTCCGTCCCGCTCATCCTCAGCACCCCCGCCCAAAAGTCCCCAACCACTGGACACAATGGGCCCAACTGAGCTCACAACGCCAGACAGCTTTGAAGACCCAGAACAAGAGAGGCCAGAGGACAAGCAGGACCATAACTCTGGGATCCCCAACACCTCAGCCAAGAGTGAGAAGACACTCGATACAAGTGTAAAATTATAGAAGTAACAGATAAAGTATGTGAAATAAAAGAGCTAAATTATAAAAGTACAAACACAAAATTTAGTCAATTCCTAAAAAGTGCAAAATCAACTTCAATGTAAAATTATAAAACAGAATAAGTTAATATATTAAAAGTGGAGCTTGAGTGGCTATAATATCTAAAAGAGGCCTCGCCGTGGATTTTTGTCCCGACCCTAGCAACCCTCAACAAGCCTGTGCCTGAGTACTTGAAAGCTCTGGGAGGTTCTTAAACTAAAAGCAAATCTGATATAAAAGAAGAATCAAGACCATGAACACTTATATAAACTAAAAGAATCTTAAAAATCAATCCTAAAGCCGACAGGGAGCCATTGCATGGACCTCAAGAATGTGCTCCCTCTTCCTGGTTCTCATCAAAAGGTATGGAACCAAGTTTTGGACAAGCTGCACACGATAAAGTGTGGTTTTCTTTACACCAGGAAGAAGCACATTACAGTAATCTATTTCTGATGTTTTAAAAACATGAATTAAGATTCCAGCACTGGCTCTAGAGAAAGGGTCAAACTCAGGCGATGTTCCTCAGATGATAAAATGCAGTTTTAGTCACCGGATTCACGTGCTGGTCAAAGCTAAGACCTGCATCTAGGATCACACTGAAAATCCTTACTGAGTCACAAAAATTCAAACAGTTGGTTGTTAGATAAGATTGGACCCTTTCTCTCTCAGCTTCCAAACAGATAACCAAGACCTCCGTTTTGTCTTGATTAAGCTGCAAGAAGTTTTCTCCCATCCACATTTTATTATCTGAAATACAGTTTAAAATGCTGTCCATGGTCCCATATCATGAGGAGACTCAGCTACATACAGTTGAGTGTCATCAGCGTAGCTATAAAAGTTAATGCCATGTCTCCTGATGACGTCACCAAATGGAAGCATGTACAGATTAAAAAGACTGGGACCCAGGATGGAGCCTTGAGGCACCCCGCATGTCAGTTTGTACCTTCCATATAAAAAATTGTTTCATTTAACTACAAAATCTCTCTCTGTGAGGTAGGATTTACGGTAATTCAAACCATGTCTTGTACTCTGTTTAAACGGACAGAGTGGTTGACTGTGTCAGGTCCAGTAAGACTAGCAGACTAGCAGATAAAGATACTTTTTTCATGTCAGCATTGAATTGGCCATACTATAGCAGTCTTACAGGATACAGGGAAGACTCCAGTCTGAAGAGAGTAGTTCAAGATACTCAGTAGCTCATCCTCAAAGGATGTGAAAACTGACTTAAATAGTGAGGTGGGGATGTGATCAAGAGGACAGGTTTTGGTTTTCATTTAGGAAATCACCTGTCGGAGCGTTTCAGCATCAATCAAGACAAAGCTATCGAGTGTTCTTTCAATGATAGGAGGACGTGCAGTGGAAAGACCAACAGGGGGCCGTTGATCCCTTCTCTGTAAGATAGATGACTTAATCGAAATCAAATCAAACTTTATTTATAAAAGAGCGCTTCTCATGCTTGCACAGCTCGAAGCACTGTACAGTTAAAAACAGAAATAAGCAAATAACTCAAATAAAAAGAGAGAAACCCAATCCATCCTCCACCCATCCCCCTCCCTCCATAAACACACACAGACGTAAGTCCACAAAACCTTGGGCTTGGCTCTGCTGTGAAGAAACAATATTTTGGGGATCTATTCATACCAGGAGCCAGCTCAGCCATAGGTACATCGCCACAGTGCCCACCCAGACAGGGACAGCAGTGGGGTCCACTCCACAAGCTGCAAAGTCAGACCCCAACTGCCCCCGAATGGGCGACAACCGCGGCAATGTCCCCAAACTGAACCGGTAACCCCTGTCATAAAGAATCCCCAAAGGGAAACACTGGGGAATAAAACCTTAAAAGAAAGATAATGAAATGTCATACATAAAATGTATGTAAAAGCATAAAGGAAAATATAATTAAATGCACAAAATAAAATGAGATACTGATATATATATATATATATATATATATATATATACTAAAACTTAATAAACAATGCATAAATAAATATCATTTAAGACTATCTAAAAGTTAAAAAGGTGGGTCTTGAGCCTCTCTTAATGATATCCATCTTAGTGGTGAAGTGGACTGCAAACTCGTCACAAGTTTTACTGCTAAAGGTGGAGGGTGGCCCGAGATAGGATTGATTATTGTGTCTATTGTGGCAAAGAGGATTTTTGGCTTTGACTGATTTTCTGCTATGAATTTTGAGAAAAGTCCCTGCCTTGCCTTTTATTGAGTTATTGTAGTATATTAGTGTGTTTTTATAAACATGATGAATCATTGTATGATAAAATGTATCCGCAGTTTCTGACTCCTGCCAACAGGGCTCGTTGTATTCCATGTAATGTGTGTTACGCAGGGAATGTTAAGATGAAGGGTGCATAAAAGACAGAGAGTAGAAAGTCTATCGAATGCTACTGCCTGTACAGTTAAAGTTTATAATAAAGTGTTAACTTCCAAGTGCATGACTCAGAGTGTTTCATGACACATTGTAAGTTTGGTTTTGCGCCATTGTCGTTCCATTTTTCTTGTCAATATTTTTAGTTTCATATCTTCAGTACTCCAAGGAGGTGAAGCTTTCTCTTTGACACTTTTTATTTGAATGGGGTAACTTTATCGAGAATCGTGGTGAGTTTATTATTGAAATGCTGACTTGTTAAATCTACGAGAGATATAGAAAATGTAGTTTTCCAGATGTGAGACAACGTTTGGAGCCACTTCAGGCTGGAGACAGTGCTTTTTAATGGTTCTCTCAGGAAGCTCCTTAATGGTGCAATCATGAACCTTAAAAAACACACTTAAATGATCAGAAGTGTCTACATCCACCACAGAGGCCTTTAGGCTGTGAGCAATAATGAGATCCAGAGAGTGGCTTCGATTGTGGATGGGCACATTTCCATATTGAATAAAATCAATAGCTGTTAAAATGTATGAAAATCTAGAAGGCTTAATTGAACAATAATTTACACAAGGATGTTTTATATGGCTTATATTGACACGGAAGTCATTACCTTTGCTTGGTCTGCAAATAATATTTCCTTTTAGCAAACACTTATATCAAAAGCCATTAATAAATGAGGACCAAAACAAGTGAAAAAAGGTCACAGTGTAGTTAAGTGCTGTAAGGAAAATGACTTCACCAAGATAGAAAGAGCTCCAGTGTAGAAACAAAGTCAGTTTTCAGCCTTGTTGTGAAGATTGTGAAAATTGAGATGAGTGAGTTGTAAAAGAGAGCCAAAATGTTCAGCTTTACTATTAACATTTAGTACTAGAACCACCAAACATCGCTCATTTGAAGAGCGTATTGTACATGTAGGGGTATAGATGTGGACCAAATTGTTCAGGTACAGAGGAGACTTAATTTCCTGAGATTTAAAAAGAGAAATTAATTCAAAAGCAGCTTGTCTGTAAAGACTTCTCCAGGTGTCTCACTAAAGCTCAAGGACAGTTTTCTCTTGGAAAACAAGGCAGGATGTTTAGAGATCTGAAAGCTAGAACAACCTCAAAAAAGGGAGATCAGAGCTGCTAATGCTGCTAATAAATAACCGCGGTACACTTAGCATTTTTGCAAAGCAAAATCAGAATATTAAATGTATTTGAGAGAAAATGGCAGAAATAATGGAGATGCATGGATGGATTGATAAAATTGGCTGCATCTGTGTTTGTATGCATTTTTAAAAGAAGCGTCTCTTAGGCTCTTTGAACAGATTTGTTTTTTATTGAACCTTTTAAAACCTGAATTAGGTTCATTTTCGCTACATGATAGATTTTTTTTTGGTCTAAGTATAAAACCTTTAGTATAAACCGATAAAAATATATATTTTTTTGCCATTTTTAACTGATCGTAACAACTGCCAGGTGACATTAGTGTCAATAGACAATAGTCTATGACAACTGTAACATTATCTAACAAATAAATAAAAAAAAAACAAAATAAAATAGCAAAGGGAAAATTATTTTAAATTAGAGCTGTCAGGCGATTAAATTCTTTAATCGCAATTAATCGCATTGTCATAGTTAAATCGCGATTAATCTCAAATTAATGTGGCCTTTTTTTAGGGAAAGAAATGTGTGCTTCATGGAATTTAGTAGTTCTACATTAATTATGAAAACAAGAATAGCAAAATTTATAGTTTTCATCAGAACTACTTTATTTTGTAACATTATATTTAGATAAACTTTCTTAACAATAAAAGGCTGTAACATAAAATGCCAAACAAAAGCCCAAGTGCAAGTGAAGGGCATTTTGAATTCAAAACTTCAATCAACGTTCAGTAAAATAAAATAAAAAACATTAAAAATAAC
>NC_050518.1:10877443-10909740 GCF_002922805.2 Oryzias melastigma | reverse complement strand
TTCAAAACTTCAACCAACGTTCAGTAAAATAAAATAAAAAACATCAAAAATAAAATGTCCATAACACTTTCATGTTCATTTTTTTTTCCTCCTCTGCTGAACTGCAGTAATAAATAAAATGGAGGTTTATTATTTCCAATGAACTTTTGTTTTTTAAAACATTAAAGACTGAGAAAAGCGGGATACACTGTGGATAGTTTGACAGTCTGTTACTGCCGCCGCGTTCTCTGGCTGCAGCTCGATGCAGCGGCGTGTCCAGCGGAGCTCACGCCATGAATATGCCGGCGGACAGACAGCTATGCTGGGGCTGGATCACGCTTAAACCTACAGAACTTTGGGATATTTTGCATATTTTTGTGCGGTGAAAGAGGGACGGGCCACACACTCAAAGCTGAGATTTATCTTTTCATCTACAAATAACTGGCGTTGTTTAAACTACATTTAAAACGTCCCCCGGTGCGCTTGATGTTCGGAACGTCGGGGGTCCGCAGCTCTCGTAATGGAGCGCCAGACGCGAGCCGGTACCACCAGACGTAATACTGGACGTGAACCGGAGCCGGGTTAGGGTGCAGGAGCTCTCCGCGTCCTGGCGCCGGGCCGGTTCTAGCTAGTAGCTCGGTGGTTGGAGATCTAGATCTAGACCCGTGATCTAGTGAGAGCAGCCTGTGAGTTAGAGGGCGATGACGGACGCCTGCGTGCGCGGTGTGGAAATGCACATATGAGAAAATCCGCGATTAATGCGTCAAAAAAATTGTCGGCGTCATGCACATGTCAAATTAACATGTAATTAACGCGACAAATCTGACAGCCCTATTTTAAATATAATAAATTTTGCTCAAAAATATATTTTTGGTGTTTTTTTGTTGAAATTGAAAAGATGAGTCATGAATACTGACAGTTCAAAAAGTGAGCTTTAAAATACATTCATAACAGTGCAAAAACACACTGCCCTGAGCATTACAGTCACGTATGACTGATAAAGTGTTTTAAACATAAAATTAAAAACTGAAACTAACTAAAAATATATAATCGAAAGGAGGCAATATTGGTCACCTGGCCCTTCTCTTTTTACCAATAATAAATGCAGACAGTGAAAGTTTCTCTTTCATTTTTTCTTAAACAGCTGAGTTTTGATCTTCTTGTGTCCGTTCACGAGAGTCGCGGTTCTTCCTAATGGCTTCGCCTCGTCGCTGTCCTCGCCTTCGTTGCTGTTGCACCAGCTGAGTTTGAGAGGAGTCAGCTCGGGGGCTATTATGTCTCCGTCCTGCGTGGGAATAAAAGCAAGAGTCTTTGTCACTGAGACAATCAGTGCAGAAAGCACATGGTAAGGTCATCCATCACTGAGCATACTAGAACAACACATTTTCTGAAGCTCTACAGTCATTCTAATGCTGCATTCACACCAGATGCAGCAGCCAATCAGTGACTGAGCTTTGGATACGTGACATATTCAGTGTCTAAATCAAAGGATAGAAAAATAAATTCTATATGGCTGGTAAATGCTGGTAAACAGCAGGCCTTTTTATGGCAGCATAAAGGTATGAATGCCTGTCAGCAAAAAGCCCTGTGAACTGCTCCTTTCATACCGTTTATCCAAAACAGGCTTTGTCTTTTATCAGTACATCTAAAAGGTCGAGCAGAGTTTAGCCTAAATGTAAAAAATACTTTTTTTTTTGTTTATCCCAGAGTGACTTTATCTTTATTTTTTTAACAATGATCTGCAGAGGTGGTACACTAAGGTTGATGGATTCCATTGTTGGTACAAAGATGGATCAGAAGAGAAAGAAAATCCAACAACAAATTGTAAACTTGTTCTTTAATCCAGAACAGCGCAGAGGGAATGAAATCCCTTTATTATTCCTTAGATCATTTGTAGACAAAATTCTGCTAAAAGTCCAAATGTGAAATTCAGTTTGCAGCAGAGTTGCTGCTGTGCTCAATTTTTGCCTGCAGTCCTGCAGGTTGATTTTTTTTTAAACTTTTTTCTTTCTTTCAATGAACTATAACTTAAATGAAAAAGACAGTGGTTACCTGAGGCTTTGAGAAGTTCTTGTTTATGCACCACTGAACAAAGTGCTTCTTGGCCACCTCCAGACTCTCACTGTCCGTCTTTTTGAAGTACACTCGGATCAGCTGCTCGGCAAAATGCTCTGGAAGAAGTTTAGACACCTAAAGAAGAGCAGAGGAAATAAGCTAAAGTTTTGATTTTTTCTTCTTGTCCCTGTTTCAGATAATTGGAAACTTGTCTTTGTTCAAGGTTGTGATTCAAAAACTCAACAAAAATTCTTCTTTATTAAACGGATGACATGACTGCTTAAGAACAATGGAAAAGTGACTAAGGACCTTCAAGCTACAAACCGGTTTGATTGTCTGAAAGAATCACACAATCTCTAATTGTATTGTATCATCTCCTGGTTTCTAACTCTAAATACTGCACTTATTCTTCTTCCTTGTGTGAATCTAACAATGAGGTTTGTATGCTTTGCTGCAAATAGCTCTCGGAGATTATCCAAATATGCAGGTGTGGCTTTTGTATGCTTTAAAACAAGTGTCAAAGTCAAGGCCCGGGGCCGGATCCGGCCCTTCCGGTAATTCTGTACGGCCTTCAAGATCATTTTATTTCATTGTTATTAATGGCCTTGCGTTCATTTCTTAATCGTAAAATTTTGACAATATATATTTTTATGGACTGTAAAATATCAAACGTTATTTAAGGTTTAAGTAGATTTATTCTAGAATAATATTCCTGTCTTTTTATGATTCATAATTATGTTAAAAAGTTACGGTTTTATAGTTTTAAAAATTAACATTCTTCTAGCTTTTGGACTATTTTGGCATTTACTAAGATTTTTTTTAGGCTATTTTGGAGTTTAGCTAATATTTACATCCCAGCTGTTTTGGCTAAGTTCGCCTTTTTTTTGTTTTTTAGGCTATCTTGGAATTAAGCTGATATTTCAGCTACATGCTAGCTGTTTTGGCTAATTTAGGCTTTTTTTTTCTCTAAGCTATCTTTGAATTTAGCTAAAATTTCAGCTACATGCTAGCTGTTTTTGCTAGTTCATAATTATGTTAAAAGTTAAGGTTTTGAAGTTTTAAAAATTCAGTTTTAGTGTGTTCAATAAGTGTTTATCCAGTTCGGCCTGCAACCTAAGGTGTTTTTTTGGATTTTGGCCCCTTGTGCGATTGAGTTTGACACCCCTACTTTAAAACAACACACACACCTACATCCAGAAACACAAACACATGAAAGGTAACATCATTCGGTTAAAATTGTATTTGCAAGACTCGGGTAGTCTACGTGCAACAATGTAAATGCCATTTAAGTGCTCTATCATTTAATCATAGGTTTGTTGTGTATATGTGTATCTTCACTAATACGTATTATTAAGTATTTATGGAGCTATTTTGGGGAAAATAAACTATTTTTTCATTAATTTTGCAGGCTGTCCAATGTAAAATTATGAAACGGTCTGTAAAACTTTTTTTCTGCACCATTTTACCAATAAATGTGATTTCAGTTGAAGTGCATTTATGATGAACATCACAGACCTCTGTCATCTTTTTAAGCAGAAATGCTTGCAGAACACAGACTGACGGCCAGTACTGAAGGCTTGGTTCTGACCTGGTTTTTGCGGATCTGGATGGCTTTGTTTGGGTCGTTCTTGCAGTAGAACCGCACATTGTTGATGGGGTTCTTCTCCTTCATCCCGTAGTCCATAACAATGACCTGAAAGTGGGAAACATCTGATGTTGATGTGAGGAGTAAAGAAGAAAAGTTCTAAAAAAATTGACTTATTTCTACTAGATGAACTGTTATCTATTGTATTGATAAACCTACATTGACGATAAAGTCCTCTGAGTGCAGAGTCATAACAGCGTTGCCACTCTGAGGAGTGGATTCAGATAACTCTTTCTCCCACATCTTTATGGTTTCCTTAAAAACACAAACGAACAAACAAACAAAAAAATAAGAGAGAATATCTGAGAATGCTTTCATCTGACCACCATTCGATTGTGGTTCCTCTGTTTCATGAAAGTAGAAAATCTGCATAACAGAATGATCAGAAACTTGAACAACAACTTCCTGAATTCTAATTGAGGCAGAAACTCATATGCAACAGAAAAATGTGCAAAGCACTCAGGAAGCTAAACCTCTTGTGTTAGTATCACTAGATAGCTGCAACTCTTCTCAAAAATATCATGATCTCACACCTGGTTGACAGTCACAGTTTTGTCTGGTTGAGTTTGTCCCAGACATTTGTAGAGACGTCTGCAGACAATGTTGTGCAGTATCTCCCTCGCTTCACTAAGCTCTGAAGAGGAGGAGTTGAGGATCTGTTCGAACACATAATCTACAGAGGGGAGAGAGCAGAAATGAGAGCTCCAATAAAAGAAAAATCAAGACATTTTGTAAAAGACCCAGTCCAATCATCTTTTGAGCTATCCTAAAATTGTTCGCAGTGGTCTTTTACCTTGGAATACTTCATTTTTTTTGGCAGTACTTAATTAGAAATTTGTCACAGAGTTTTTGGGTGGGATGCTGATGTGGAGCAACCCCGCACCCCCTTCCCCTCCCTTCTGCCTACCTCTCCATTCACACTCTCTCTTGCTAGTTAACAGCCTCTCACAACCCCAACCTAACATTACTGGTGCTCTAAAAAAAAGGCGAGCAATATCAGAGCTATTCAGCCGTACAGTTTTCAGTCAAATACCAGTTACGACGAGGACAACAAAGACGTAAATGGATCTATTTATCAGCAACTGGATTGACTTTTAGAGTTGAGGGGGGCAGGAAGCATGTGGGACGCCCGGTGTATCGTCGATATCCCAAACAAGCTTTTTTAAACTGCATTTATTCTTCTGCTATGATTCACATTGATTTAACCAAAGAAATACTCAAAATGCAATTTTAAGCTGAATCTTCTTTATTCATGTCCCCCATCATAAGAAAAACGCCATAAGAAAAATGCTAAATACAACAAAAACACAATTTGTATCAGAATGACTCTTCATTCAGTACAAAACCACTATTAAAGTAAAGTTAGTACCTAAATGCAACAAAAGGCATTCACATGAGTCATGTTAGAAAATAGAGTACATATCCAGACCTAGTGATCCTTAAAGACCCACTCCGATAAAAAATTTGTTTTTGTGTTTTTTATAAGTTCTCCTGGTATTTTTCTCATGATGGAGGACATACTTAAAGAAAATCAGGAGCAAAAAGGCCTTTCTGAGTATTTCTTCATTCAAATCGTTTTGAATCAGGAGCAGATGAAATAAAAAGTTTAAACAATCTTGACAAAGAAGCTACAATTAGTGAGCCACAGGCCCCCTGCTCTGCTCCATTCTAATGCATCCACTTAAATATATCGACGTATATCTTTGTTTTCCTCATCTGAACTGGCGTCTGGCTCAAAAGTGTAAGACTGGATAGCTTTGATATTTCTAACCATTTTTGTTGTTAGGTTGGGGGTGTGAGGGGCTGTAAGTTAGCAGAAGAGTGTGTAAGTCGATGGATGATGGAAAGGGGGCGGGCTTACTCTGTGCCAACGGTCCCACAGACGACTCAGAGGTGAATTTTCTAATGAACTCCTGCAGCTCTGCAGAAACTATGTCTAAGAAAACAACAGGTTTATTCAGTTTTGTCAAAAAAATTGGAAAATCGTGATTAAAAGACGCCTGGGAACATTTTTAAAAAAGATCAGAAGTAAAGCTCTGATGTCTTGGTTCTAGAGGGTTCGTTAGTCCAGAGCACAATGTTTTGTTTTTTTGTTTTTTTTGCCAAAAGTTTTTGTGTGATTGGTAAAAAATCCCATTTAACTTTGTTCTTTTCCACATTAAGAAACTCAATAGCTTTCTTTGATCTTGTAGTATATGCAGAGACTTTAAGTATTAAAAAAGTCCTGGACTGAGTTCATTAAAGTAGTATAAATAAATATGAATGGCTGTACTCCATCACCTGTTAGTTTGGTGTAGGCCACCATGTCATCTATAGCTGTGGAGAGAGTGAACATCTTCCCCTCCGCACCTTCAATTTGTATGTATGGATCTGCTTTTAAAAAGGCCTCTGTGATCCTGCAGAAACAGAAAAGCAAAATCAGACCAGGCAGTGAGAGGAATTCCTGCAGGCAGAAAGAGGAAACAAAAGCTTTTTTCCTCACATTGTCTCTATGATGTTGCCCACTTTGTGCTGGTAAGCTCGCCTGTGCAGACAGTTTCTCGTGTGGAACATGTCATAGAGATTTCCAACTTCCTGTTACAAGAATAAATGTTATTTTTGGTAGAAAACATGTATCTGTAAGTGACTGTGATATATTAATAAGAAATCAAGGTACCTTGTCTCTAGTGCAGATGTGCTTCTGCCCGTCGACCTCACACACCCGGGCAAATTTAAGGAATCGTTGATAGTCAAAGTTGTTCTGAATGCCCAAATGGTAACAGTCCCTATGAGAAGACGACAGAGAGAAGTAGGGTTGAGAACCACTGGAAACAGAAAAGAACAAAAAAATCTAACATATAAAATAAAAGGCTCACCTGGCAAAGTAGTCCCATTTATCCACATCAATACCATTCCGCTTGTTGGCTACAATCTCATAGAGGAAGGACTTGTCTTCAGGTCTGCCTTTGTACGGCCACTGCAGAAACAGGAAGAGAATCAGAATGAAAAGGTGACTTTGAATAACTGCTCTACTCTCTCTTCTAACCAGTTTGACAGTAAACAGCAAAAGCAAAGACCAGGGCAGATTTAACTAAAGACATTTTAGAATCAAAAATTCACAATTTATGCATTTAAAATATTAGTTTTAGCAAAGACTTTTCTTTCATTGGTACGGTCGACATCATGACTGGAACTACCCACAGGAAATATTCTTATCACACCTTTGCAGGAGGTCTCGGTTCGTCACAAAAATTAACACTTTGGTTAAATCTATTTTTATTGTTTTAGAAGAGCTCGCACCTATGAATATCTGAACATTTCTGCGTATATAAAACACCAACAAAAACAAAAAAACAGGACTAAAAATGAAAGTGATGTGAATGGTGGAAACCTTCTGGCCTTGATTTTGAGTGTTTAGAGGTCCTGCAATCTGCTCTTTTATGAAGTCCAGGTCCTCTGGAAGCACGAGGCCATACTCCTCCATCACAACCTTCAGGTCATTGCTCTCCACCAGATGATCAAACATGTCCAGAGATGCTGTCTCGTGCTGGAAGACACAAACACTTGTGGATAAGAGCTGAGAATGAAACCACGGACGCAAATTTACAGGCTCCCTCTGTTTGAACAAGATACGATGTGAAGGCTCATCTCTTACAACCATGTTCTTAGTATCAAAGTTCAACTGAGGTCAGAAAATTATATTCATCCTCAACTTCAAGCATCTCACCATTTTAAAGAGTCAATGACAAGAACAATACATTTGTAAGTTTGCCTCCAACGTGAAGACAAGATTTGCATCTTATACAAAGACTTTTATGGATATTCAAAATGAACATTCATGTGAGGCGAAGTTACAGTTGTTAGGGTGTTGCTAAAGTTTCATCAATGACTCATCTGTGGCTCCAGGCTCTTTTCCTTTGTCCCTCAAAAACAACTTCTGCAAACACTAAACGTTTTAGCAGAACTATTTGCAACAATTGTAGCAACACCCTTTCAAAGAATTTAGTCAAAAGATCTGTTAATTGAGTTACCATCAAAACTTCAAATTATGGCTAAAATAATTGTTGCCCTAGAAGCATAACTGTATTTTTTCTACATTTATATTTATTGTCAACTGCAAAGCAGGCATGTTTGCACTGGCATGTTGAACTTGTAACTCACAACACTGGCTGTGACTCATGAGAAAACTAAAGAGAAGGCTCTTCTCGAAACAGTTGAAACAAGGGGACTTCCTTACCTTCCAATTAACTTCTGGGCGTGCTTTAGGGATGAACATGCCATCAAACATGTGGGAAAATGGTCCATGACCTGGAATGCAGGTTAACAGGACAAATGTAAACAGAAGTAACAACATAATCGTACTCTGGTGTACTAACAAACGTAGAATAGTTTGTAACAACCCGTATGGTAGGAAAAGTTCAAGATAAGAAATTCGTTATGATTAAAGCCAGATAAAACACACATTGTCCTTATCTGTATTCGTTTAATGAATCTACCATAGACTGTATATAATATTTTTACAGGCTATGGAATCTACTAGGCTTTGCTTGTAGAAAATGTTTTTTTTTTTGTGTGCCAAAACAGAAACGTTGTGATGGCTTTAAAAAGAACTTTTATGTTTTTTCACTGTATCTAGCATTAAAAAAAAAAAAATCTGTATTATTTTTTACTCCAGATTATCTACTCACCCAGGTCATGGCAGAGCCCTGCAATCTGCACACACAGGATGTCTCTATGAGAGATGAGCAGTTCAGGTTGTCTTTCATTTAGAGCCTGCACAAGGTGTCCAGCCAAGTGACCCACACTATATCAGGATAGAAAAAGACAATCTCATGAATTAGGATTAAAAACACAAGATAAAAGAAAAGTAAATACTTGGTTTGTCATACATAAGCAAATATTTTATCTATTAAAGACACTGTACACAAACCTAGACTGTCTCATTAAACCATGATCCATTAAATTAAGGTGTAAAAAAAACTGATTCATTACAATCTAATCAGATTTGTACCCAATACTGTGTTCAAAACGGTTGTGGGACGCTCCAGGAAAAACAAAGTATGTCCCTCCAAGCTGCTTGATATTCCGGAGTCTCTGGAACTGTGGCGTGTCAATGATTTTGATGAGGAGGGGGTGCAAATCCACATGCCCGTGAATGGGGTCATTGAACACCTGGAAGAAAACAAGACAACAAGCTTGATCAAAAACTTGAGCTAAATCAGATAGGTATAGAAAACTGTTTATTCCTTTATTTTTGATGTATCAAGGTTGTTATTGCAGCCACTTCCAATTAAAAGTCTATGTTAATTGCGTATTTAAAAACTCTCACATTCACGTGTAGCTACGCTGGATTTTAGGAACATTTTCGGGCAAAACGTGTGGCTGTTGAACGCACGTTGTCAGTTAATCCACGTCAAAGTTTGACCAATAAAGGACTCGGATTTGGTAGTGATTTATGTTACATTCACACCAGGCATGTGTTGTACGTTCAAGAACTGTCTGTATGCCCTTTTGGCGTACAGTTTTCACCCTGGAAAAACGGGATAGGTAAGGAGTAGCAGAGAAATTCTTCTTCTTCTATTTTTTCTATTTGTCGCCAACCTACAGATGGAGGAAGCCTGATGCCATGCATGCAATACTTTTAATGTGCACAGTTTCAGAGAAATAAAAAAAAAAGTTGGAATTGACTTAAAAACTTGCGTAGCGATGCATGGACACAACAGTTTTGAATGCAGAAGCCTAAAACAGGTTCTTATGTGTTTAAATAAACTTTTCATTGATTAAGTGGACCTTTGAACATGAATTTGTGCAGCCGCTGTGAATTTGGCTTTATAGATTTGGCTTATCTGATGATACCAGAAACAAGTCCAACCTGATGACGCACATGTTTGTTTTTCAAATTCAAATAAACCAAGGCCACTCTGTGGTTATCCACATCAGCTATTGCAAAAGCAGTAGCAATGAAACTAACAGTTTCTGTTTTGTGCCCAAACTGCTTAATTTACAAAGCTTTGACATTCACACTAAGCCACTTTAACTGTAAGCCATAGCAAAAAGTAGAAAAGAAAAAGAAGAAGAAGCCCATCCCTGCTGGTCCAGCGTGAACACCATGGGATATATGCACCTTCAACAAAACCCTGAAGGTCTACCATCAGTCTTTACCTTGTTTGCCTCCGTTTCTATTTGCCAGAGTTTCCTGAGGCTGTGGAGGATGCGCAGACGGTCACCTAGATACCTGAAAGGTATGACCACACAGGTATGAACCAGAGAAGAACCGTGACAGATGATGGATGCTGGGAGGAATCTAAAGAGGGTCTCAGACAGAGACCATTTATCTGTCTTTACACTTACTCAATGCCAATTGTTTTCAGCGCTGCATCGTTGAGATACCGAAGCCCAACTCCTGTGATTCTTTGTGCTTCACAGCAAAACAAACACACAAAGAAGTCACAACAATAACATGCAGGTCCATACTGAAGCTGCAGGGACACTACAAACCTCTAAACGCATTCTCCCATTCCCCGAGACCCTCCTTTAGCAGATATTGACAGGTTTCCTCCACTCCCCACTGCAGCAGGTCAGACCCCGGCACCAGGACCGGCCACCGGCTCTTCTCCGGGGTTTTAAAGCGGTCGTTGGAGCTCAACATGGAGTCCAGGGGTCGCTTTCTGTTCTCCATGTGGAAAAGGTACAAAGCGCAGCTAATCAACGGCTAATAAAATGAATACGACGTCGTCTAAAGACGATTGAAACAACTGATCTACCGGTGTCTTCGCGGGACGTCAAACAGAAAGATCCCGGGTTCTGTTTCCTCTGAATGCATCATTTCTCGAACATAAAGCCGGCTTTTCCGGCTCGGCGTTTCACAATAAACTACTTTCTAGATGGTCGATTAGGTTTTGGGTTAAAATATGTCTCATGAAAACACTTTTTTTTTTTTTAACATTTTATATAAGCCCTGTTATTAGCCTAAGACTGGTTGTCCTAAATTTTCTTTGAATATTGTTTCAGAACAAAATAGATAACAGACAATATTCCCTTATCTTAAATAGTAGCCACAAAGACGAAACCAACATCAACAAATGGCACAAATTTGGGTTTTTAAGATTTTATTGCAATTACAGACATAATTGTAGTGTTGGGCAAGATGTATGGAAGACTTTACCATTCATGGATAGAATTAAGAGAAATCTTAAATGGGAGCAACACCAGGGAGAAGTAACATTCAAAATCAAGAACTGAGAGAAGAGCCGGAGCAAATGTGAAAATATGAAATCAACATCAGCCTGTTTACTGTTTTTGAGAAATGGACTGCCATATTTGTATTAACCAAACATCCGTGGCTTTATTGTGACAGGCTATAAGTAGATAAAAAGCTACTTCCGGTATTTTTGCAGCTCCGAGCTCGCGCTTTCATTGACATGTGGGTGGAGCAAACTTGTTTCTGCTTTCGGAGCCTCAACTCGGAAATGTCAGTCAGCGTTGTTCCTGCGTCATTTATTATTCGTGAGTACGTTTTTCACCAAATAAGACACACCACTTTCTATTGAGTAATATTGAGTAATATTCTTAAAAAATGATAAACTAATATGTATACGGTATATATGTGTGTGTGTAAACAGCAAGCTTGTATATGTAAGAAAGCAAAACACAATGGGGATAGAAAATATGCCCCCTACATTCTCACTGAAATCACTCGAAACTTACAAAAGTAACAAAAAAAAAAAAAAAAAAGAAAATTAAACAATCAAAATCAGCCATCAATTTTGAATTGTTGATTAACATAATTTTTAAAAAAACAAACCAATAAAACAGGCCCGGACAAAAATGATAGTACCTCAATGAAAGATTGAAAACTATTTGACCAGAGTGACATAACTCAGGTGTGTCCTTTAATTCACATCACATGTGTTTTATTTATTGTTACTTTTGTAAGTTTTGAGAGATTTCAGTGAGAATTGTGGGTTTGTCCTTCTTTAACTGAGGGGTACCAACAATTTTGTCCACCACTGTATATTTATATATATATATGAAGCTTATACAGCAGCCAGACATAGCATTTAGATTTACCTTAATACCCTGAAGATAATAATAATAAATATAAAAAAGTTAAGCATAAATTACAAAAGGGGTTCATATAAATATACACTTTGTGTGTAAGAAGACCAATAACCCCCTGTTGTGGTAACAAAAGTAAAAATAAGTCTAAATTGATGTTCACATTTTTCAAATAACACTAGTCTGTTGTTTATTTTAAAATTACCATGAAAATATGTGAATTCCACTGTTTTGAGTTTTTATTTGTTGTTCAAAATCTTGAGTTGATTTAGACAGGACGTCTTCATGAATCCATCTGCTTTCCATACCTGTTACATCTCTCACGGAGTCACAGGGCTGCTGGAGCCTAACCTTTCTAATGTTGGCCTCAGGCGAATGTGGAATACACCCTGGAAAGACTGCCACCCTATGGCAGAGTGTAATGGTGACACGGTAGAGTAATTTGTCCAATGTAAATGTTCTCAGAAATAAGATGTAGTGTTGAGATTTACTCTAAAGGTGTACTCATAGAAAGTGCTTACCAATAGGATTTCAAGTGATACTTTTTCACAGTATGAAAACTCTGAACTTTTGCTTCACACAAATATAAAAAGATTAAGGATTTTTAATTTTATCTTTTCCTGATACCTAGATAAAAAAGACAACTATAAAACAAACTTTATCATCAAGATGTTTGAGTATACAAAATCAATGTGCAAATGAGATGGGCAGTATTCAAACTGATGGGTGTGGCTAAAAATGTTGTATTTAATCTCAATCCCAGCCCTTTTTTGCACTGGTCTTCTTTGATCAGTTACATTTCCATTTGTACTAGTTCTTGGAGCAAGAGTGCAAAACTTAGTTTGAACTTTAGTCTGTTCTTGACAAAAGAGCTTCAACACAAAAAGTAAAATGGCTCAATCAAGGTAAGTTCTAATATCTATTTAACCTAAAGAAAACCAAACAGAATTATTATACAATGGTGAAATCATCATTAACGTCAGTATGTTGTACATGCAATGTTTGACTTAGGAAAACAATGTATGACCTTGCATACAAATGAATTGAACTTGTTGAGCAACATGTTGTAGAGCTCACCTACACCTGAATTCAAGGTGGAATAATGATGGTTTCAGTTTATGTTAAATTCTTTTAATAACATGTCCTTCTTTTTCCTTCTTTACATAAATACCGTCAGAGAACTTGGCAAGGTGACAAAGGTTTAAATCATTTACACAATATGAATTTTCTTAGCTAAATAAATTAAACACTATCAATGTCTTCCCCTCTCAGGTGTTTAAGGATTCCATCCATGGTCATGTGGAGTTACATCCACTTCTTGTCAAAATCATTGATACGCCTCAGTTCCAAAGACTGCGAAACATCAAGCAGCTCGGTGGGGGATATCTTGTTTACCCAGGAGCTTCACACAATCGCTTTGAACATTCACTTGGGTGAGTAGTAATAACTTTAGATAGTAACTTTAAGATATAACCAAAATTGTAAAATGTTTCTGTTTGAATACAAAGGGTGGCGTATTTGGCAGGAGTGTTGGCAAAAACTCTCCAGGAAAATCAACCAGAACTGAAGATTACTGTCAGAGACATCCTCTGTGTGCAGATTGCAGGTCTTTGTCATGACCTTGGTAAGTAAAACAAATCGAATTATGAATGTAAAAATTAATATAAAAAAAGAGTTAAGGTACAAAGTGTTCTGAATTAAGCTTGTTTTATGTTGAAGTAAACTATAAGCTTCTTTAATATTTTATTTATTGATTTACTATATGTTTAACTAAATTCTATATTTGATTCCTCTACTTCATATTTTCACTTTTAATTTGAACACAACAAACAAACATTACGTATAGAATTCCAGAAATATCACGCACTGAAAAGCTCCACTGTTGTAATTACAGCAGTGTTGGTATGAACAGGCCTTTATAAATGATGACCATGTTACTTTCAAACTTTGAATAAAGCAGCACTCTGTAAACTTTTGAGTGTTAATCTGGCTTCTCAGGGTATTTCTGTAAAACTGGTATGACGGCTTTATAAGATCCGATTTCAGTTATTGAAATGCAGTCTTTTTACTGGATGAACACACATTTTTAAAAAGATTTCTGTTTTCACATCTTGGACCTGACCCTTTTCCTAACTATGAAAGTAATTGAATGTGTAGGATTCTGCCTAGCTGTCAGGATTTATTTATGATAACAGGGTTTTTAATGTTATCAAAAACCCCTTTTTAAAATTTACTTGAGAAATTAAAGACTCAAATTTTGTAGCAACTACAGCAGATTAACTTCTAATGCAGTATTGCACAAAAGGTGTTTTATTTTTTTAATAATCTTTAGCTTGTTTTTTTTAACAAATTTTCTTTTATTAGTTTCATATTTATATACCAAAATGTTAGACAAATATACAACTTTTTTTTCTAACAATTAACTCATGTTCCCACGAATTAAACCAAAAAAGAGAACACAAAATATTACGCTAGAGAATTCATTAGAATCTCTATGAGTGAGAGAAAATCAACCAACCACTGAACAAAAAGAAAAAAACAACCACCAATAATTTCAGAAAACATCCAATACAAAATAAAACTAAGCAAATCAGCAAACAAGATCAAAAGTCTGCCTTTTATTCTGGTCCATTTCACATCAGCCATAAACTGTTATATTTCTCCATATTCAGGACATGGACCATTCTCTCATCTGTTTGACCAAATGTTCATTGACCAAGCATGTGAAAATGAAGACTGGACGGTAAAGTGATAAACACTGATATTTAGAAGGATCTTTTCTTATGTATTCACATGTTTACAGATATGCATTCAGAAAAACAAATGATCACTGAAACACAGAATATCAGTTCTTCTGTATGGGGGACCAGGAGAGACAATATATATATGTATATGAAATATTTACATTTCTTATATATATTTACATTTCTTGCATATATTGATGGACATTTTAAATAATGAATGACACATTTGTAATAATTTAGTATTTAATATTATATTTACTTCAATTTGTTCCTTCCAGCCTGCACTGGACTATGAAATAATTCAAAATAACCTGAAATATTTAAATGTGCTTTTTAATAGCTATTTTGATATTATAATGCCACACATATTTAAACATGTATTTGATGATTTCCAATTTAATTTGTCTAATGCCCATTTTAAATTGTGACACATTCAATTATTGATGTATGGCATATATATATATTCAATATGTCTCTTCCAGTCCATACTTTTGTAACTAATGAGTTTGTCTTTCTTGTAGCACGAGAAGGCTTCCCTAGAGATGTTTAGATATCTGGTGCATGAGAACAACCTGAAGCCAGAGATGAAAAAATGTGGGTTGAACATAAAAGATGATCAGGAGGATAAAGAAGATGATCAGGAGAATAAAAAAGATGATCAGGAGGATAAAAAAGATGATCAGGAGGATAAAAAAGGTGAACAGGAGGATAAAAAAGATGATCAAGAGGATGAAGAAGATGATCTGGTCTTCATCGAGGAGCTTCTCGGAAAGCCTCTCAAGGAAAATAAGAATGTTTCAAAGGTAGTATGGCAATTGAAATCAGCTTTAGATTAAACATAGAAAGCCTTAAAGCCTTACACTTTGGTTCTGCAGGCTGATTGGCCATATAAAGGTCGAAAGGTGGAAAAGTCTTTTCTCTATGAAATTGTGTCAAACAAGCTAAATGGGATCGATGTGGACACGTTTGACTACGTTGCCAGGTAGAGCCTGCTTTAGACTACAACAGTTTTCACCTCTACCAAGTTACCAGTTTTACATGAAGTCATTTGCTATTTTTGACATATTTTAGAGGTTTAATTTATCATTTCTGTGTCTAATCTGAGGGACTGCCATCATCTTGGGATCAAGAACAATTTTGACCATCTGCGCTACTTCAAGTTTGCCAGAGTGGTAAAGGTGGATAAAGATCCAAGAAAACACATCGGCTCAAGAGACAAGGTGTTTGACCAAGACTTCACGTTTCTTTTAGCACAGAAAGGCATACATGTATTGGATATTCTTTTACTAAACTATAGGGAATGTTTTTTCTAGGAGATTTGGAATCTCTATAATATGTTTCATTCAAGGAACCTTCTCTACAGAGAAGTCTGCCATCATGAAGTAACTAATGTACAAATCATGTAGGTATCATGCTGTTCTTTGGTGTACTATAAAATGTTTTCTGTTTTGAGTGATGTTTTTTTACAGCTTTGGCTGCTACAACATTTGATGCAGCAACTGTAAGGTAAATCATTTTCTCCTTCATTACAGGATCAAAGATGCTCTCTTAAAGGCAAATATACACACTATGTTTAAGGACAAAGATGGACACCTGTTAACTCTTTCTGCTGCAAAAGATGACATGGAGGCCTACACCAAAGTGACAGGTGAGAGGATACCAACTTAAAATGAACACAATGTCTCTAATGCTGCAGACTTAAATTTATATAAAATAAGTTGACATAACCACAGAAGGAATTGAATTGGAGGAGATTTATCTAGTAAACTTTTATTGAGCCCTAGCTAAAGTTTTGAATCAAATTACTGCTATACTTTATAATATAACTGGAATACTTTGTGATTTTTTAAAATTCTTTTATTTACTTAATTCCTCTTTATTCCCTCTTTTAAACTGTTTCATGATTTGTTTTCAAATTTGTGAAGAACTTACAGTTTTCTTTTTGGTTTAAACTGTTTAAACTGTCTTGTCTCCCTGCATTTTTGTGGTTTCTCAATAGATCAAGTAACTGAAAAAATATTGCAGTCGAGTGGCGAGGCAAGGAAAGACTCAAGAATGATACTAGAGAGAATCATGAAACGAGATTTGTACAAGTTGGTTGGTGAAGCCAAGGTGGGTAATGTTAAAAATTCCCTGACTGCAGCACAAAGACATTGTACATCTGTGTTCTCTGTTTATCATTTAACTCTCTACTTAAGGTGAGAAAACATGAAACGATATTACCAAAGGTAAGTACAATTATGAAGTTTAAATCATTAAAAAAATATCATTGGTAACAGAAGACATTTCATGTTTTAGACGATAATTGAACGTCTGAAAGAACAACTGAAAGACGACCTAACACTTGAAGAACTTGAAGAAATTATGAATGGCACACTGGAAGTGGTGGTGAGCTCCATTATTTACAAACACTCTTCTTTTATTTAGTTCAATTTTTAAGTCGTTCTCATTTGCTTTATTGCTAATTGTTTTTAGATCAGACTAAGTTAAATTAGTTTCTGCATCATTGTATTTATTTCCAACATTTCTCAAAAAATGTGATAAGGTCATGAAATCATAGTCGAAATAACAAAAATAGTAGATGAAGTTATCATAATATTACAGAATATGTTTTCAATAGCCACGTTTCCTTTAAGTAAGAAATTGCGTAAATTGCATAAGCGATGGTAAATTTGCCTGATGGAAACACCACACACATATAAAAAAAGTCGCATTTATTGAAAAAAAAGTTTTTTGCAATTGGAGGAGGTGGTTTTTAGGGCACGTCAAAATGGTCATACTTCACAAAACTGCAATGGAAACACTTTTCTAGAGTTAAATGTGCTTCTTGGAAGGAACTTGCTGGCTTGAGCCCTGCACAGCAGGTGCTACAAGGGGTCCCACAGCATCACAAAGCTCATCAAAAGTTGACTGTCAAACAGAATTGTTGGATCCACAGCTCCCTCTGTAAAATCACCAACCACGATTTCCCAAATTCACCTAATCCGTGGCCGCTCTCACATAACTCGCCATTCCATGGTCTGAATATTGCAGCATTCACACCGAACGCAATTCGCGCAGAGGAGGGGTCAAGTTTCAATGTAAATTGAGTAGTTAATTAAAACAGCCGTGGCGCGTTTGGTGTGAACGCAGCATAAGACGCCAACTTCTCCTTTGATGGATGACGATGAGCATTAGTTCCATGGCAGAAATTTGAATGTGTCTGCTGTAATTTAAATCAATGTACTGTTCACATCCATCGCCGTATTTTTTGAGTGACTTATCACATGAGTCAGTCTGTGTTTATTCCCATAATTGTGACTTAATGGAAACAGAGTATTTGCAAATGTGTGTTATTTCAGCATAACTAGAATTTTGATCAAGTTTTGGCCATGTGTGCAATAGAAACACAGATGACGAGATCTTCCATTTATTGATACTTTTTGCTGTAATAGTTTGTGTTGGATGTTTTATATCTGAAGTGAAAATATACATGAAAAACACTCAGAATAACAAATTGGAATTCATTTATTTTACTGATTCTCTTTTAAAATGACAAAATGTAATAAAATAAAGTAAAAATGTAAAACATATTAACAAATATATGTACTTTTTCTCATTTAACTCTCCACTTGAGGTGAGGGAAACACAAGTCAAGAAATACAAACTAAAGGTAAGAACAATAAAAAATAAAAACAAAAATTTAGTCTTGCATACAGTAAAACTGTGTTTTGTTTTAAGGGGAAAGTTAAAGATCTGAAACAACAACTGAAAACGGTCCTGCCAAGTGGTGAACAAAAAAAGGCCAATGATTACTTTGAAGCGGTGGTGAGTTCTTGGTTCTGTTATTGTTTGTACTTTCTGTAACTTGTTTAGATAAATGAATCTTTCAGTTTGTTTCAACACTTATAAAATTCTTTAATTAGTCTTTAAACGAAATGATTGAAAATTTTCCAGAAAAACAAATCCTCCAAACCACATTTTTCTGGGGCATTTCTGTGAAACGTAACGTCCTCGGTTCACTTTATCTTGTTTCCACTATCCATACATGTTTGTATTCTGACAAACTGCTGTCATGCACAGACTGTATATATGTCAAAGTCAGACTTTCACACTTTAATTTGGGGGAAAAAATGAAATAATTACAGTCAACTGTAATAATTCACATTAAAAATTGTACATTTAAAATATCTGAATACTGAAATATTTTGTCATGTTTTCAATACCATACACAACAGAAAGACTTGGTTCTTTCTGTACAGCGTTTAAAAAAATGACTCAAGCAATAATAAAAATAAAACGATTGATTTATACAAGATTGTTTGCCTGCAGAATAATTTTTTACTGAATGTAAATGCACGTTTCTTCTCATTTACTTTTAGCCAATCCAAGAGGTCAAAGATCCCATTGAATATACATATTTCTACGACAAAAAAAACCCACAGAGAGGATTTACCATGCCCAGGAATAAGGTCAGAACCTTAATTAATACAAATGTAAAAATGTGTTTGTTTGTTTGTTTTTTTGTATCCATTTGTGTTTAAAACAAGTATCACTAGCAAACAAGTATTATGAAGAAATCAAAATGTTTATTCTGTCAGGTGTCCAACTTCCTCCCTGAGTGTTTTTGGGAACAAACCATCAGGCTTTACTGGAAGAAAAAAGAAGAAACATATAAGGATTCTACAATTGAAAAGTTCGAGAAATGGTGCAAGGACAACAAATTTGAGGTAAGGATCAGGTCAGCAATGCTGCTAAAGATGTTTTAAGAGAAATAGACAGAAAATTCAACAGAAATGCACAGGTAACTCCATTAAGTTCTAATGAAAAAAAATATACCTAACTAGTATACTAGTGTCTATAGTAGGGACAACAGTTAAAAAACAGAGTAGTAGATGAGAAAGACCCCAAGGTGGTGACTTTTTTTAGGATTATGCAAACTAGGGCTCGTGTTGGGCCCCGCTCTTTTATTCGGGAGAAGATCGACCTCAACAAAATGAAGAAACAACAAGTTAAAATGTCAACAATATTTAATAAAGCTTCACATTCAGCAATTTAGGTCATACAGAGAATTAGTTTACCATCAGTGCAATGGGACTGCTGCACGGTGGTTGGCGCTCTTGCCTCACAGCGAGAAGGCCCCGGTTCGAATCCCGGCTGGGACCTTTCTGTGTGGAGTTTGCATGTTCTCCCCGTGCATGCGTGGGTTTTCACCGGGGACTCCGGCTTCCTCCCACCGTCCAAAAACATGCTTCATAGGTTAATTGGTGACTCTAAATTGTCCCTAGGTGTGAATGTGAGAGTGAATGTGAGTGTGATTGAGGCCCTGCGACAGACTGGCGACCTGTCCAGGGTGTACCCCGCCTTCGCCCATCAGCACCCGGGTTAGGCTCCGGCACCCTCGCGACCCCAACAGGGACAAAGCGGTCAGGAAAATGGATGGATGGATTAGTGCAATGGATCAAACCAAAGCCTTTCTTAAGGAACAGACAAGGAGTGGCCCGGAGTGATACAAGTTTCTCCCTTTTGTTCTCAAGTGGCTAGCTACATCCCTTTGGAAGTCCCCCTTTGTGGATCAATAATCAATGTGTTCAAACCCTGCTGTAGATGCAGGGTCTGATGCTAATTGGTTTATCAGAAGTGTAATATGAACTGCAGTGGTGTGTCTGGAGCTGGATGCAGAAGGGCATTAGGGGGGTCACAATGTCAATCTTTGCTCACTAAAAGTTAAAACAAATTACATTATTTTGGTCCATTCTACAACACTGGGCAACATAGAATTTTTTACCTCACGAAATACTTTTCACTATACTGTTATACTGCAATTTGGTTTGAATCTACACTATATTACCAGAAGTATTGACTCACCTGCCTTGATTGACTCAAATATGAAATGAAGTGCCATCCCATTTCTAACTCATTTAGTCCAATGTCAGTCTGCCTTTTGCAGCTGTTATGGTGCATTTACATAGAATGCGATTCGCGCGGCAGAGCCGCCTGCTCATCAAGCTACTTTGGGGTGATATGCCCCTGCGGCGGAGCTCGCTCGCTCGATATGCCGGCAGAGAATGGGACGCTGCAGAGGCTCTATGAAACATTGAAAACAAAGGAAAAAGGTCACCTAAAATGATTTGTTCCCCTCGGATTAATACGAAACAGTGGGCCCTCAAGACACACAAACACGGTGGAAGCTGCTGTCATACAGACAGCTTCCTGTACCGGGAAAATCTTTTAATAATAATTATATAAACCCAAACGTAGAGGCATAATTACTGATGTCTTTGTAGAACTCTCCTTAATAAATAAACCAGATTCTTTGACATTGTATGCGTCTTCCATTCATTCTAAGTAAGATAACCACGAACAGAGCTGGTAGCTCCTCCCACATGTGGCTGCGGCAACAAGAACACATTTTTTTTTTACTGATGTCAGGCAGCAAATTCACCGTGTGGTGAAAAGAGGGGCGATGCACGCAAATTTTTCATGCGAATTGCGTTCGGCGTGAAAGCACCTTTACAGTTTCAATTCCTCTGGTAAGGGTGTCCATAAGGTTAAGGAATGTGTTTTTTGGCATTTTTAACTATTGGTCCAAAAGCAAATCGATCAGGTCACACACTGATGTTGATGGAGAAGGTCTGGTTCTCAGTCCATCTTCAGATTGAACACTAGTTTTCTCCATTTCTCCGTGTCCTGCTATTGATAAGGCTTGCTCCTGTAGGTCATATTCAACCATTGATTCAAACCTGACGTGGCACTGTTTCCTCAGTGACTGGTTCAACCCCATGATACTGGTGATATTGGACAAGAGAGATGATTCTGTCTTGTTTGTTTAAAACAAACTTATATTGCGAGTTGAGTTGCTTTAATTTCAGCTGCTGTCTAGCGGTGCATTTAATTCAATATAGGTGATAAAAATTATCCTGTTTAGTTTAATTTCTTGGTTTGAGCAAATATAAAAAAAATATTTCTATAGTGTAGTTTATGTTATTGACAAAGTTGGAATCATCTAAGATTGCAAATGAAGTGATAAGCTAAGAGAGGAAAATTCAAAATGTTTAATTTTTTATTCCATCTAACTGTTTTTGATGTTGTGTACTCATAAAAGCTCATTTTTATAAGGGAATTGCTTTCAAATTGTTTTTGCTTAATACTCTTTTCTTGTTGTCTTTCTTTGAATGCAAAGGTCACTTTCAACAGTCCTCCAAATGAAGCAAGTACATCTGCATCAGCAAGTACATCTGCATCAGCAAGTACATCTGCACCAGCAAATACATCTGCATCAGCAAGTACATCTGCACCAGCAAGTACATCTGCACCAGCAAGTACATCTGCATCAGCAAGTACATCTGCACCAGCAAGTACATCTGCACCAGCAAGTACATCTGCACCAGCAAATACATCTGCACCAGGCAGACTCGATGAAGACTGATGATGATGGATGCACAAAGAGTCAAAAAGACAAAAAGTCTTAATGTGCAGGCTTAAATGAAAGAAAGCGGCATTCAAAATTGTTAACTTGGCCTTAGACATTTTTATTGTCATAAAAAGAATTATTTGTGTATGATTTTTCTTGAGTACCACTGATGCTACATGTTCTATTTTATTCTAATGACCGTAGGTTTGCTCAGAAGGGGTAATAGTTTTCAATGTCTGATCATTTAAAACAGTTGAATTTGTTAAGTGTCTGGTTGACTCGGAACATTTTACTTGTATTCCGTGTTTTAAAACGTTTAATTTCATTGTTAAAAATCTTACTTTCAAATGCAAAAAAAAAAGGTTTTTGCCATGATTATTAATAGGGGAAATATTAATCAAAAGTAAAAAAAAAAAAAGTAATTTTTCTTTATCTTTTGAAACCAGAAATATATATTTGATTTAATATTTTTCAATGGAGTGATTTACCATTTATCCTGTTGTTAGATAGGTGAAAAGTTTAAATATATTATTGTAATCATAGAACAAAGACACATGTTTAGAAATTGATTGTTTGAAGGAAAATTACTAAACTTTATTACTCACATATAGGAACATTTATTTTTCCTTATTCGTTATCAAGCCAAAAAACTGATGTTCTCTAATGTGAAGTATTTTTTTCATAATCGAGTGTCGTGTGCTGTGAAAATGAAATAAATTAATTCATTAATTCATCTTCTTGTCAGCTTTGTTTCGGGGTCGCGGCGGTTGCCGGAGCCTAACCCGGCTACTGATGGGTGACGGCAAGGTTCACCCTGGACAGGTCGCCAGTCTGTCGCAGAAAATGAAATAAATAAATGAAAATAATTAAAAACATGACCTAATAACTACTGAAACATATACATAAAAAGAAGAACTTTACTAGTCCTACCTGGGAATGTCCTCCAGCATAAAGCTGATTTAAAAAAAAAAAACATGGCTGACGTTTACAGATCTAACTAAGCTGAAATATTTAAATGACAACAAAATATTACAACTGCAAGCCTAAAAACCAACCACCTCTTGCATGCAATGGCACTCTGAATCTCCAGGATGGTCCATTTTGCTATGGGGTGCAGCCTCATTTAATAGAACACGGAAACAACAATAAGTCATAATATTGTGGTCATCATCCTGGACTTAATGATCCGGTTCCTGAGTAAAAACACCTTTCTGAACGAATTTCAGTTCAAACAAGGAGGTTGACACACTGACAACTTTCTCTAAAGAGTCGGGATTCATCACATCCACCACCAGCTTGCTATTGTTCTTTGGATGAAGCAGATGGTTGCACAGAAGCTGTGACTTCCCAGGACAGATATAGTGTTAGAATATCTAAGAAAATATTTTTAGAACTTACTTGTTGTGAAAAGATAACTCCACATGATCTTCTCTTAACAGAGATAGGTTGTTGCATGTGAAGGCTACACAAAAGACAAATACGAAGTCTATGACTTGACAGGGGTAAATATATACCGTATTTTCCGGACTATAAGTCGCGGTTTTTTTCATAGATTGAATGTCTCTGCGACTTATACTCCAGTGCGACTTATATACGAATTTTTAATGAGATGAGATATAGACCGTAAGTCTAGAGTGCCCTCTTATGGTGATCTATGCAATTACTTTATTTACTTTAGTTATTCAGACATGACACAGAGGACTAAGAATTTAAGGGATTTAGTGATATGGAGTGAGATTCCGTGCAATTAATTACAGTAAAGATACAAAGTTGATGAGTTCTTGAGACTATAGTTAAATAAAACTGTTATGTTATATAAATGCTACACCTTTTCGTTTTTTTCATGATGCTAATATGTGAATATGTGTTGACACATATTCAGCCTGTTTTCTATTCACTTATGAATGTTATAACTTACCTTCCAGGATGATGTAATATTGTTTTTTTCAACCAGTTTGTAAAATAAATTACTTGAAAAAAATGCGACTTATACTCCAGTGCGACTTATGTATGGTTTTTTCTTCTTCATTATGCATTTTTTGGCCCCTGCGACTTATACTCCGGTGCGACTTATAGTCCGAAAAATACGGTATATATATATGTAACCGGGAGTTGTTTGTGACATGAAGGGCGCTAGGTCCCAGAAAATGGCCTCACGCTAGGCGTGTGGTTTGATGGGGGACGCTATTTAGTGATCCAATCTGCAGCCGTGCTCACTTCAAACGCCGCTGTCATACAGCGTGTGTCAGGCCAATCAAGCACACTTTGAGCAGCTCCCTCGAGATTCTGGCCGTGGGTTGAAACGTCGGGTCCAAAACGTAAGGTGCCATAATCTGTTACCAGCAATCCAAAATCCTGTTTAGTAGTGTTGTGCAAATGAAGCTTTCTTGAAGCACTGAAGCTTTTGTCTAAATTGGTTCACTCAGTGCAATGCTTCATGAAGCTTAATTTACCCTAGTAGGACATCTAGCGGACACAAAAACTAATAGCAGAATTTGATCTGTGGCACTTTGAAAAAAAAACCCATGTACAAACAGGTTAGTAAAATAAAGTAGTTTACAAAACATGTGCATTGCTGTAAACTTTCTTTGTGTGTGTTTGCCTATGTATTGATACAAATAAATGTAAACAAGATTATCATTTTTTTTAAACCTCAAAGAAAAACTAGGAAAATATAAAAATGACCATTTAAAGTGAGATAAGAGTATGGGTGGATTTACTGGGTGCTGGTGTTAAACCAGTAATTTAGATGAGGGGAGAGGGGGTATGTGTGTGTCTCCAAGGGTGAAACAGGTGCTTCAATGAAATGAAGAAATAAAATGTAATTTTTTTTCCCCCAAAAACATATACACAGGAAAAAGCAGTGTCACAGGATGAAGAGTTTGGACAATGTTCCTATTAACACTGAAATCAGATCAGTGTTTGAAGGGACAGAATATTTGTTTCATTGGTCATTTTATCATTCCTCTAAATTTACAGACTTTCTCCAACTATCTCTACCTCAGTCTGAACTATCTCTTAACTCACCAGTCGTAACTCTCCATCAAACACCCGCATTATGAATGGAGCCTCCAGGATTCATGACAGCGTCAAAACTTGACCTGCCGTGAAGCTTCAATACAGAACGTCTCATTACAAAAGTAAACTGGGGGTTTACACCCATAAGACGTCAATAATTACTGGTATTCTAAATAAATATAAAGAGGAATCTCTCTTTTTTTTTAAGAATGTAACTCCGACAATGAATTAAGGACCACTGTAGATAATGATCGCACTTTTGTAACATTGAGATATGACGAGTGATTATTGTTTATGAAACAATGTTTTTTTTTATTATTTAAAGAACAGTTTCCCCTAAACAAAGAAGAATCTTTCACGGAGATTGCCCATCCACTGTTTTCTTTTAAGAATATAATGAATTAAGGACCACTGTGGATAATGATGGCACTTTTGTAACACCGAGATATGACAAGTGATTATTGTTTATGAAACAATGTGTCATGACTACAGAACACGTAGCGACCCAGACGCTGGAACCTGGAAGAATACAGCAGGAGGTGAGCGTGATGGATAAAGGATTTAATAGTGATACGAGGAGGTAGTGGCTTGAACAGGGTAAGAAGCGAGCTCCAGGTAGGAGGTCGAGGCTGGAGGCGTCACCGGTTGGTTCTTCGGAGAAGGAGATAGCCGTCTTGGGAGCAGGACCGTGGAACACAGGCAGAGGCTTGTGGTGTAACCGTAAAGAGAAAATCCAACTGGGGATCCGACAGAGGCAGACAGCAGCGACCACTCGTGGTAACAGATTCCTGAGGGTGAGTACGAAAAAAGGATTAGACAGAGTCTCGTCAAAAAGCGTGGCAAGACTGTGACATAGCCGAGGAGACCAACTATGCACCATCAGGGGCAACGGACTGGCAAAGAATGATGATCCTGGTGCTCCTTAAAAAGGCAGGTGAGGTGATGAGGTGAGTGGTCGCAGCTGGTGTTAATCAGGAGCCGGGTGGAGAGGAGGGGAGAGTGGAGAGGGGGAGGAGACTGACAGAGGCACCATGACACAATGTTTTTATTTAATTTTTTATTTTATTATTTAAACAACAGTTTCCCCTAAATCTCTTGTGTCTCTCTAAATGGAGCCTGAAGGATTCATGCCGCTGCTGAGACTTGTCGAACAACCTGAACCACCTCATGAATTAGTCACGTGGTACAGCCGGGCAGCGAAGCTTCGGACGTCATCATTCTCAGCTCCTCCCCTAGATGAAGCATGTCTCGACACACGCTTCACGGAAGCTCCTCTTACACTACTTGACACACGCCTCGAAGCCTCGATACAGAACGACACATCACTACTGTTTAGCTTGCATAGCATTTTTAAAGATTATTTTGCCTCAGGTGTGTTTGCGCTGTTGCAAGCCCCCACCCGTCGGACAGGGTGCCGTGTGGAACACAGAAGTGAACGTGAGCGGTTTTTAATTCTTCTAACACAATTTTAGCACTTTATATTTTTAATTAATAACTTTGTTTTAATGTAAATTGTGTTTTTAGAAATGTGTGATTAAGGCCTACTGCCTGGACCTTTTATGAGAGGAAAGTCATATGACTTGCTGTAAGTGTTTTGACTTGTATGCTCCTTTCTCCCTTATGTTTTGACGTGCTTTTTTTAAATTTAAATATGCACTGTATCTGTTTCCAGGATGAATTGATTGTGCTTTTAATCTGCCACTATTTTATACCGGTATATTTTTATTCCATTTTTATTGTAATTGATTGTGCCACTCTTGTATTACTTTTAAATCATTTCTCCTGTTTTATATGTAATTTCTCAAGCTGTTCTTAAGTGTGTGGTTTTACTTGTAGTGTGTCATTTTTTATTTGTTGTGATTTGTTTTATATGGGCCAGTTACATTTTAAGTGTGTTTTACAGTCTTAGTTTTTACTGTTAAACTGCTGTTGGTTCTGTGCCTTTTGCCCGGCCGAATAAAACTTTTAACTCTGCTACTGCGTCCTCCAGTTAATTCTGGACACCTGCAATTCACTGTGCAGTCACTTTTTACGACTGCTACATACATACATACATACACACACACATATATATATATATACATAATTAGTATTCCATCCCATTTTCAATAAGAAAATATCTATTCAGACTTAATTTTCATAAAACCAGCAGCTCGTGCTAAACTTTTTTCTTTGTCGCTCTGACCCAGAGGAAAGGGGTTAAGGTTAAGATTATGGTTATGGTTAGGGTTAAACAAGCAAATGTTTCCTGAGTGCTGCTGTCTCTGCAGCTCACGGCTCCACCTGGGGATGGGTCAAATGTGGAGAACACATTTACACATTTAGGAGCGTTGCAGTTAATGGGACTTTAACTTAAAAGTTTAATTTTAAATACGTGTGGCCAACAAAAGAAACCCAGCCTTGCACAAACTTAAAATGCGTGCCGGAAATGCAGCAACGGGATCCTGGCTGCACGTATTACATGTGGACAAAACATGAATTTCCATCATATTCTGTGTTGGTCACATGTAAATATGTGTAACACCAGTCTTATTATAAATGTCCGAACATTAAAAAAAAATATATTGTATTGAGGAGGTAGTCAAGTTTAAAAATGCATAAAAAAAACATTCACTAGGGAATAAGCTGTCCAGGACACCTGTGAGCATGTTATATGTGCTTGAACAGCATGTGTGGTGAACTGTAATACTACCGCCAGCCAATAGAGAGCGCTGTTGTCATGTAAGACGTGGTGGAGTTGGAGATTAAAACGTTGACTGATTGTTGATATGAAAACGTCGCCTCAGGTTTTCTTGTATTTTTGCCTGTGATTGTCGCTCCACACAACGTACACGTCTTGTTGAGGGTTGCGTTAAATGTAACATGTACTCTTCTTTTTCTACCTGCATTAGACATTTTTTACCTATATCACAGACACAATTCATTGAATTAGCATCTTCCCAGGTGGGCTGCAGGACTCTGTGTTCTGATTGGATCGCTCTGTATTGGCTCCCGCCCTCCTCCACCAGCAGTCATTATGATTGGATGTCGTCTTCGAACAGCATTTTCGTTTTGTTTGTTTGACGAAAATTTTTCGTCAGCGAAATTAACACTGGAGGCTGCATGTCCACTGCTCGGCTGTTTGTGCTGTGTGAATGTATTTATTTATTTATTGGAATCACTAATGCCAGCCAGCATTAGAAGGCTGATTTATACGAGAGAAGAGTTACTGGTACTGGGGAAGAATAGACAAACTGAACTCCGTCGTGACATTCCACCGGAGCTAATTTGGAAGTACCGGGGCTGCCGAGCTGGTCGTAAATACAAGGCACGGCTGAAGGCTAAGACTGCTAACCGGCGCCGCTTCAAGCCATCCGTTCCATCCGTCCTGATGGGGAATGTCAACGCCTTGTCCAACAAAACGGATGAACTCGCAGGGCTGATCAGGTCACAAAGGTGCTACAGGGAGAGCAGCCTCCTCATCTTCATGGAGACGTGGCTAACCAGCCACGTACTGGATGCTATTGTGGATCTGCCCGGCTTTACCACCGTGAGAGCAGACCGCCACCCAAACACCAGCGGTAAGAGCAAAGGAGGTGGTCTAATCCTATACGCTAACCAGCGATGGTGTCATGCCAACCATCTGACCGTTAAAGCGCCGGTCTGCGACTCTAACCTGGAGCTGCTAGCGGTTAAAAACATTCATTCATTTCACTCATGCGCTTAACCTCCTTTGCTTTAACTCTTTTTTTTTTTTTTACTTATACATCATTCGTCTTTCTTCAGTTAGTTTTTTACTGAGTTTCTCAAGTTGGCTATTACTCAAAGAACTTCTTTCAGGAATCCATGTGTCTGACACCAGTAATTCATAAAATCACAACATTCATCACCATGTTTTGCTTTCATAAATGTGACCAGACTTGAGCCTGAACCTCCACTCTGTTTCTCATTTGCATTACCTATTTTTCTGGTCTTCCCCAATCAACCTCACAGGACTTGGTTATATACACATACGCATATGTATACGCATGCAACTATATATATATATATATATAAACATGTCTGGTCTTCCAGGTATCACCGGTCAAAGGAACTGCTTGGTCTCGATTGGTTAGGGTCACAGTGGTTCGTTGGTCTTTCAGAAGCCTCTGGTCGTTTATCATCCAATTTTTGTGGTGTTTTTCTTCCCACGGCACGTGACAGGTCCATGCTACCTGGTCTTGCATAACGAATCAGGTTATGATCACAGGACTCTCTTGTAAGGGTTGCAGCAAATGGTATTATTTTTTTGAAAACGCTTGAGTTATTTCAGGGCAAAAGCCAGATGTTGTTAATGTTCCAAATCAACTTTTTTCAAAAATATCTCGGAAATACTTTAAAATAGAATCTTCCTCACCGGATCTTTCCGTCCACCGAAGTCCGATGATTCCGTCGTGGTTGATTGACATCACGGACCACTGTCCTTGTCACTCTTTTGGATTTGGTGAGGCAAGGATGAATCTTTGTGTGTGATTCAGGACGGCCAATCCCTCTGGTCCGATCCTCCGACGAGCACACGCGGAACTCTGTTTGTGATGCCAAGATTGTGGTGGAAAAATTGTTAGATCCCATGGAATAAAGAAATGTTTGTCAAACAGTTTCAAGAATGTTTATTAAACAGAGTGGAGAAAAGCACACACTTTGTGAGCATGGAGAAGTCTGCAGAGTTCTGCCTTTGATGGACGTTCGCATTTTATGCAGTCATACAAACAACTTTAATCAGGAACTTAAGATAGGAACGTAAATGCTATATTAATATGGAAAAAGATGTTCTAATGAAGTCAAAATGCTTATACGTCATGATAGAATGCCCTGGCAAGAAACAAGTGGATTTGTAAATTTGACTTACCTTACCAAGGCAGCAACGAGGCATCTGCCGGACACTTTCAAACAACGTGGTTTTCCAAAACTTTTGGAAATTTGACTTACCTTACCAAGGCAGCAACGAGGCATCTGCCGGACACTTTCAAACAACGTGGTTTTCCAAAACTTTTGGGAAAACCAGAGTGGATCTAGAGCTGAGCAAACAAGTGTGCAGGGAAACGGAGCTCCACAATGAAAAGGTGAAGAAAAATAGGGAAATCTTGAAAAAACTGATAAGCTGTGTCATTTTTTTGAGCAAGCATGAACTTTCATTTCGGGGGCACGATGAAAGCGTTGGATGCAAAAACAGAGGAAACTACATGGAACTTCTTTCTCTCATTGCTGAGAGCAACACGGATTTACATTACCACCTGTGCACTAATAAAGTGTTTAGTGGGACGTCTGGCAAAATACAAAATGACCTGATCACTGCTATTGCTGAAGTGATGGGGGAAGAGATCAGAAGGGAAGTTAACAAAGCACAATTTGTCTCTGTTATGGTAGATGAGACGACTGATGCGAGTAACGCAGCACAGCTCGAACTGGCTCTGCGTTATGTAACGGACACAGGTGTCACAAGGAGGGTTTTGTCAGATTTGAAGATGTTACCAGTGGGAAGCGCACCAATGACATTGCAGGTCTTATCATCCAATTTTTGGCAGAAAACGAATGTCTGGGTAAAGTTGTGGCACAGTGTTTTGACGGAGCAGCGGTCATGTCTTCTGGGTTAAATAGGGTGTAGACTAAAGTTAAGGAGAGAGCACCTTTGGCTTTATTCATACACTGCTATGCACATCGGCTCAATTTAGTATTGACTCAGGGGGCCTCAAAGCTTAAAGAATGCAAAATATTTTACTCGCATCTCAATGGCCTTGTTGCAATTTTTTTTCTAGATCACCTTAGGGCACGCAAGTACTGGACATAATCTGCCAGTGGAGTCTCCCTCGTGTGGCAACAACACGGTGGCAGTAGATATCCAGAGAGGTCAATACAGTCTTTGAGAAGAGAGAGAGCGGTGTTTTTCAAATGATGGGGCTTCCACCTCAAGAATTGCAATGGAAAAATATTTAACGGAAAGGAAAAGAAACGGAGAAAGTGTGTGTGGGGGTGTGTGTGTCACTGTGGGATGTAATACAGTTTTTTTTTTTCTCTCTCCCCTCGTACGCCCAGCGTTCTGCCAGTAGGGCTTTTATTTTAGTCTTGATTGCTTTATTTTGTAATAGAACTATTTATTGAACTGGAACCACGTCTTGGCTGATTGGGGGAAAATATCTACGTGTCCTTTGTCAGGACTGCCCTTTGGGTTCCCCGGACCCTGCATTCTGGGGTGGCGTTGCTTATTTTCTTTTGGGTTACACCCAACCCTATCACTTTGCCACACATACCTCCACAGGTATATCATCAGGACCAAGAGCCTTTCCACTCTTCATCCTCTTCAAAGCCCTTCTCACTTCACCTTTACTGACCTTTCTTACTTCCTGCTCCACAACTGTCACCTCTTCTACTCTTTGTTCTCTCTCATTCTCTTCATTCATCAACTCTTCAAAGTATTCTTTCCATCTTTCCATTACACCACTGACACCTGTCACCACATTACCATTCCTATCCTTGATCACCCTAACCTGCTGCATGTCCTTCCCATCTCGATCTCTCTGCCTTGCTATTCTGTACAGGTCAGTCTCTCCCTCCTTACTACCCAACCTAGCGTACAAGTCATCATAAGCTCTTTCCCAGCCAGCAAGGTCAAGTGGGCTCTACTTCCGCTTTTAAAGATTAATACAGAATCAAGCCTAAATCAAGCAGAAAATCATTACTTTGGATGTCTGTATTTAAGGACTGATCACATCAAGATGAACTGGAGAGGATTCTGCTGTATGGAATTATTATTTTTATTGGAATTAGGAGGATAGTTTTTTATATTGGACATTTCCCTTTTATTTCCCCCAAAATACAAACCTTAAGCATTCGTATTTCAAGCTGTAAGCATAGACTCTCCTGCCATTCTTTCTCCCCTCATTAAACATTTATATTTCTATTTTATAGCACCTGTTGGATATAATTTTTTTGTTTTCCTAAAGATTAAATATTTGCTACTGTTTTGGGTTGTCTTTACTGAACCCTTACAGCACAACTACTGTTTGCCTTGATTAAAAAAAAAATAAATAAATATGCATATGACAATTTCACAGTACATCATATTCTTCTGTGTAAACAAGTTTAATAACTTCACAAAGACACAAATTGAGGAAAACGTTTATTACCATTTCCAATTCTTCATTTTTACAATTAACCACGTAAACCAATATGTTTCTGTTATGTAGTCTGATTATGTCACAGATCAGGAGTCAGAGACCCAGATGCAGGGACCAAACTAAGTTTCAGGTTAAAAAAAAAAAAAGTCTTTAATAACAAAAAAAAAATCACCTGAGTAGAGGGAAAACTAAAGGAGCTGCAAAAACCACAAACTAGAAAAACCAACAAGCACTGGGGGAAAACATACAAGACAAACCAACACTGAAGGAGGAATGCAGTCAACTTAAATATG
>NC_050518.1:10867820-10876972 GCF_002922805.2 Oryzias melastigma | reverse complement strand
ACACAGAACATAACAGATTAAAATAAACCTTTACCCCTTACCATCAACAATATAAAGAATAATTCAGTTTAGCTATTTAGTGACAAAGTGTATCTGTTTAAAAAGATACAAAAAAATTAACCGCTTTGTGTAAACCTTTTACAGTTTTTCACTTATAATCTTAAAATCACATCTAATCTCACAATTCCCTTCTAAATAAAATCTATAAAATAAAACATTTTAAATCACGGAATATAAGTAAAATGATTTTGAGTCAACCAGACACTAAACATGTTCCACTGCTTTATATGATCAGACCTAAAAATGATTATTCCAACAGAGGCAACATAAAATCAAACTGAATATATTAACACACAGGTGGCACACTCATTAGTCTCACGGCAAATTAGTCATAGATGCATTTTTAGTAATATTCATTAAAACAATCAGCATTTTAAGCATATGTAAATCATAGTTTTATTTCTTTTGTTTCATCACTTCAAGACTTTTTCTGCAACCGTTATCCTTCTTCGTCTTCTGTACCTGGTGCAGATGGATCTTCTTCATCCTCATGGACAGTTGTAAATGTCAATCTAATTCACCATCTTGTATTTAAGGGAAAATGAGAAGTAAACAGTATTAAAAAAAGTATCGATTTTATCTTAATAGTGACATACAATATTGTCAGGGCTCTGCCACTCCTGACTCAGCTCTGCCAGTAATCACCTGATTACCCAAACGTGTAAACTCCTCTCTACAGTATATTCCTCTGCTCTCTGCCAGAAAGTTGTTGTTCTTCCCCAGCTCTCCAGTACACTCTTGCCTGCTCCAACCAGTCTGCCTGCTCTGCCAGTCATCTCACTCCCTTAATCTACCTACTTGCTTGCCTGGATGCTTCTCCTCTGCACTACCTGCCTAGCCTGAGAAGTTCACTCTGTTCTACCCTCCCCCAGTGTGACGACTCAAGGCTTGATCCTGAATCTACATCCAGATAATAAACCTGTTCTTGCCCTTGCAGTTTTTGCTTCTTGGTGTTCCATTTCTGCCTCACAGCTAATCTGACCCAATATATTATTCTGTTTTTTCATGTTTTAGAAGTTAGCGCTGGAATTTTCATTGCCATTTATACAAATGTAGCTAAAAAACAAACTATATAAAATAATTATAATGTAAATTTGAGACAAATTCCTTTAGCTATAATGTGTTACCATTCCACACATGTACCAAATCTGGGATATACTTAAAATGATATAAATCTTTTCTGTATTTTATTTGGTTTATATTGCTTTTTTTAATCTGCATGAATGGAAGTATGTGTATACGTTGGTTTGCTTGTATTCTTCTTCTTACAAGAGTTTTTAAGGTCAAAATAAACTTAAAGGGATGAATTGTGAGCATCTGTCATCAAATGTATTGTTGCCTAAAACTTGTCTTTAAAGCCGCTGAAGCTGAATGCATTATCTGTTCTGTTGTATACTAAAATGAAAATAAAATAATCAAAATTTCATTGTAAACTTTTGAATTGATAAAAGTGGCAGGTTTTGTAGACCTGGGGTTTGTGTATGTGTACTTTTTTGCATCAATACAACAAACAATAAAAAAGCTATTATATTTCATGTTACTTGTTTTGTTTATGCATTACATCCTGGTCTTTCTTTCCACCTTGCTTGTTTCACAGTTGTCCCTCCCATAGATACTAGCTGTGTTTACATGGGCAAAAGTAATGGGAATAAACGCAAGATCAGAAAAAAAAGTGTCTTGCAGGCCTGGATACTCTGACCCAATCAAAATTTCCTTCCAATCAAGATGGGTGTGTTATAGCGATTGTTGAACTGAATGTGGTGAATGTGGTAAAGTTTGTTACAATCAGATAAAGTGCTTCAGGGTCCATGTGCACTGTTCTATTCTAATCAAGCGCATTTTGCACATGTAAATGCAGCTAGTGATGTATTAGTTCTGTTTTTTCTATCATAGCCTGAAAATATCTGCATATCCCTGTTAAGATTGCCTATCTAATTCTCATTAAACACATTAAGTCCAACATTCCTGACCTAATCATTACCTCAAATCCATTGGTGTTGCACCAGGTTCGGAAAGTTTGGGCAACTATGTTCATAAGGTCTTCGTCTTCCGTCTTCCAGTAAACCCTGATTCTTTGTTCCAAAAAACACTCAGGGAGGAAGTCGGACACCTGGGAGAAACGGCAATAAACATTTAGAACTTCTGAGTTACACTTGTTTTCAACACGAAGGAAAGGTAAAATAATGACATTTCTGACCTTATTTCTGGGAATGAGAAATCCTCTATCGGGTTCATTCTTCTTGTAGAAATAAGTGTATTTCATTGGATCTTCTTCCTCGTTGCCATAGCTAAAGGTTATGAGCTAAAACACAATTAGATGAAGCAGATGTTTACAATCAGTAGAAAACCATTCTGCAGGTTGTAAACATTGTATCAAACAGCCAGTTGTTAAGTATTCTTGTGTGTATTTCTTGGACTCTGTACCAATATGGAAGCGTATCTGTACCAAAACTTAAAGTCAATACTGAAAATGCTATTTCATTTTCAAAATGTACCTGCTTTATGTGTCTCTTAAATGAAATTAATTTCATTATGTGTAATGCATAATGAATAATTATTATATGAATAAAGGTACATTTTGAAAATGAAATAGCATTTCCAGTATTGACTTTTATTTTTATTTTTGGTACACATACGCTTCCATAGCACCAAAAGCAAATCGTTCTTTGAAAATATGACATTTAAAGTTTGAACAAAGACAACAATTTCCAGACATAACAGAAAATGTTAAATCTAGTATTAAATATATCGTTTTAAAATGATTATGTCATTCACATTAAATGTAATGATTGAATTCAATTATTTCAAGCTAAAGTGTGAACATTTTAAACAATACATACAGGTACATTTTTTTAAATTATACATGTCTAAAACATTTACAGTCATTGCATAGTAGTTATAATTCAAACTGGACTGAGGACGTTTTCTTTTTAGACATGTGAAAATCAGAAAATTTGTAACTTGTCTGCAGGATCTTTTTTTACTAAGACAATTTTTGAATGTTCAGCACAAAAGCATAATGTGTACCAATTTTACATTTAAGCTAGTTTTAAGTATTAGAGCAAATAGTGAACATTTAACCATAAAAAGAGTCTTAAAGGGTGTGTGAGAATAACTGGATGAAGAACTCACCTCCACTCGAAAGAAATCATTGCCATTCTGTCGAACTTCTTCTGGCAGAGCCTGTGTCAGTTCTTCTGTCAGATCTTCAACTGTCTCCTGAAAAACAAGACACAGTGTTTACCATAACCAATACTACTGTTTTGTATGATATTTGAAATCTGTTGTTGCATTTACCCTTGGTATTCTTCTGCCTTGCCTGGGCCTCATCTAGAATGGAAGTTTAAATATGAGACAGCAAATTGAATTGTTATACTTCTTTTGTTGTCTTCTTTTAGGTGTATTCAGAATAAAAATAAATAATATTGAAAGAATAAAATAATTGGCTTTGTGTTTTAAATACCCAAAATACATATTTAATGACTGGAAATTATTTCATTAACATTTCTACTGAGGACAGAAGTTTTTAAATAAAAACAAACAAACAATGAAAGTAGAAAATCAAGACAAATCAACATTTAAATTAGGTACACTACAATGTTTTATTTGAACTGACTTAACAACAGTCTCTTTTATTGTTATTTTATAATCTGGAGAATATTTATATTTAGTAGCATTGTGCTGCAGGAGGGGAATTGTTAATGTTAGTCACCTTGGCTTCACCAAGAAACCGGTACAATTTCCGAGTCATGATTCTTTTTAGAATCGTTTTTGACTGTTCCATCCTTGGATCATGGAACTGCAGTATCCTTTCAGTTATTTGATCTGTTGAGTAATGGCAAAAATAGAGGAAGACAAGTCAGTTTAAACAGTTCAATCCAAGAAGAAAAATATGTCTCCTCTGCATACATTTAAAACAGGATTTTTAATATTGAACATTCAAAAATGAGTGAAGTGGAGTTGGTAAATGAAAAAAGTTCACAAATTATTTCAGTTTCGTTATAAAATATATCTGTTGGAAGTCTAACCTCTATCCCAGGGGTCACCAACACGTCGCCCGAGGGCGCCAGGTCGCCCACGAGCACCACATCAGTCGCCCGCAGGCCTCTTCCAAAAATAGCGCAACTCACTTGTGAGCTGCTCGAAATTTTTGTTTTATTGTGATGCAATTATTTCCAATCAAATCCGCCTTTGCGAAGAATTATAACATCTTAAAAATATATTGTAACGATCCAGCTGGTACGTCACTTGTAGCAGAGACCCAAAAGCTAAGTTACTTTTAAACTGGCAGCCAGCGGAGAAATATTCGTGCCCAATGCAACGCACATCCTGGGTAAATCTCAGACAGAAGAAGAAAAAGTAGCATTCTGCGCAGCATCATGCCCAGCATCAATGCTTATATATTTTTTGAACATACATGATTAGCCTTACAGTATGAACCTGACTTCTGCTCACAGCTCCTTCACTTATGGTGAGCAATGTAACACACCCCAGATTTCCCACTTCCCATGAGTCTTAGGAACTGAAGGCGGGGCTAACCCCCAGGGTCGCCACAATATGTTCATTATTTCTGAAACCAAAAACGGCCTGTCCCACTATTTTTCTTTTTTTTAAATCGTTTTCTCCTTAACAGATAATCAATAGTCGCATTTCCATTAACTCTGAAATTTCGCAAATTGGAATTTGGATAATAAATTCTCCTAATGGAAACACCACAGTTTCGAAAAAAACTGGCATTTTTCGAAAAAAAAAGAAATTGCCCTTAGAGGAGGAAATAGACATTTTTCGCAAAACTGTAACGGAAACACTTTTTCCTAAATAAATAGGCTTCTCGGTATGAAGTGTCTGATCTGAGCGCCGCTGAGCCGACGCACCAGGAGGTCCTGCAGCGTCAAAGCGCTTTAGAAACTGCGGGTCATGCGGAATCGCGCAGCAGCTCGTCCTTTCCTATCGCCTCATCTACAGACGCACTTTTGCAGCTTGGAGCCTGAAGTCTCATGAGCGCGAGCACCGTGACAAAAACTTGAATTTATGTTGTGGTGTTTTCAAGCGGAAAAAGGTCCAGATGCTTATTTGTTAGAATGCTTTTTCTTTTAACCGCTGAACAGACCCCTCCCTCTTCTGAGTCGAGCTGCGCTGCACGCGCCCCGGACAGAGCTGTGACGTCACCCACATGCTCCCTTTTAGTGAATGAAAAAAAAAAAAATACTTGTTCTCGTTCATCGCCGTGTTTTTAATGACTTATCGTGTGAGTTGGTTTTTGATTTATCGCAAAATTATAATTTAATGGAAACAGTGTCATTTCAAAACTTTTTTTTTTTCCAAGAATTTCCATAAAGTTTTACGCAAATGTGTAATGGAAATGCAGCTAATAACAAAGAATGAGGCGTCCCCTTCTCCCTTCCCCACATGGAGACACAGAGAATATTTGATTATTAGTTATCTTTAATGAAAACACAGATTACAAAAAAAAAAAGAGGAGCTGGTTTAGGGGGCGTATTGAAATGGATGGATTTCTTTCGCAGAACTGTAATGGAAATTGACTTTTTTCTTATTAAATGCATTTGGTCATTACCTCAAAATCTGACAAGATCTGTTGAGATTAATAAAGTCTGTTTCCTAGCTTGTTGTCATTATTGATAATTATGGTGAGAAATCAGAGTCTTCACATAGAGAAGTATCATTATTATTATTAATAATGAATAACTAAAGGCAAACTAAGCAAATTTATTATTTCAAACTGGTAGCCCTTCGTATGATTCAGTACCCATGAAGTAGCCCACAGTTTCAAAAAGGTTGGTGACCCCTGCTCTATCCCCTTCTGACTACCAAAAAAAACATCTCCTGAGTATTAACATTCACCTGGTCCCCATTCCTCACTGCATCTCCCAACATCAATGCTTTTAATACCCAGACTTTCAACTTGCTGTTACTCTTTCAGTTATCAGCACAACTGTATTTAATCTGGCATCGAGCTCTATCTGGTGTGAAGTCTGACTGACCTGTCAACATGGTGTAGGCCGTCATGTCAACCTGTTCAGGAGGAGTTCCATCTGCTCCTTCAATCTGGATGAAGTCTTTTGCCTTAAAGAGAGCATCTGTGATCCTGGATTGAAAGAGTATAGGATTTTCCCTTTTAGACAGTTTTTGCTGCATTGAATGTTGTAGTATCTTAAAGAGCCATTCCACTGAAAATTTCATATAGCCTTTTTCTCATACTAGAGGACCTTTATAAACACATTTACAAAGAAAACTTCTTTGTGAGTATTTCTTAATTCAAATCAGGAGCTGATGAAAAGCAGAGGCTTAACATGTTTTAGCCAAAGTCTGCTGTCTCCCACATGCACCCTGGCCTGCTCACACTTTGGTGACTTAATGAGCGTTCAACACTCTTGCAGTAAGGAGTTGCACTTCTGTCAGTAAACTGTATGACTGGATTGATCCAACATTGCTCATCCTTACTTTTGCTCTGGTAATGTTAGCTTGAGGCTATAAGCTTGAGCTTAAGCACACAAACAGAGCTCTCAGCAACAGGGGGTGTTGCACCTTTTATTGTATTTCTAATGAACTAAGATAGGCCTTGAAAACTACAAGGACTTTTGATTTGGACTAAAAAAATCATACAATTACAAGATCACTTGGAACAATTTTACAAAAAAAATGGTTTAATGGGACTTTAAGCAATGGAAAATCATCATATAAAACATGAAACATTTCATAGTAATGTACAACCCAGAACAGCACAATACCTACATGATCTCTACATTAGTGGTTACTTTGTGATGACAGACTCGTTTGTGAAGAAGGAGCCTTGTATGGAACAGTTCATAGAGATTCCACACCTCCTGGAAAAACAATTCTTCAGTGGTTTATTGAAGAACATCAAACACATGTTTCTCATTTTGTGCAAGTGAAGACTAGGTTAAACACCTTTTCCCTTAAGCAGATGTGTTTTCTTCTGTTCGGCTCTGTTCCCACCTCAATCACTCTGGCAAACTTGAAGTAGCGCATATGGTCAAAGTTGTTCTTGATCCCAAGGTGATGGCAATCCCTGAGATGAGATACAGAAATGGGGAGAAAGTCATTAGGTCAAACTATGAGATTACTTCATAAAAAAACAATTGACTTCATGTAAATCTAGGAATTTAGTTGAGTCTTAAGCAAGCCCTACCTGGCAAAGTAGTCAAACTTGTCCACATCAATGCCATTTTCCTTGTTTGAGACGATTTCATAGAGAAAAGACTTTTCTTCAGTCCGACCTCTATATGGCCAACCTGTGGTACCCTGCAGAATTTAGTGTGTAAGGCTTGGGATTTTTCTGTTGAATTTCAAGCAGATTTCAATATGTATTCACACTACTTCTCCTAATTCCTCCAGAGGTCTTCCAAGGATAAGCTCTCTGATGAACATCAGATCATCTTCCAGTAGTGGTGGATCTGATTTCAGCTCGTTCTCATTCATCAGGTGTTCAAACATTCTTACTGAAACCACCTCATGCTGCAAGAAAACAAACTCACTAGTTACAAGAGAAATATTATGTATTTCAGGGATCATTCGCTTTTCTAAATGCATATTTAGACCATTATTTTATCTGTTAGCTCAGCAAACAGGGCATCTGTAGATATAAATATCTCAATATCTAAAGGAAAAAATGTATAACAGCAAGACCAAGATACAGACTGTCCGGTTTTTTTTTTTTTTTTTACTTTACCGTCCAATCTTCATTTCCACATGCTCCCCGAATAAACATTTCATCAAACAGATGAGAAAATGGTCCATGTCCTGAAAATGGAGAAAGTTAACAGTTTATGGCTGATGTGACATGAACCAAGTAAAAGACAGACCTTCAAGCCTGTTTGCAGATTTCCTCTTTTTTTTCCATTTGGATGTTTCTGTATTTCTTGTAGTTATTTGTAGTTGTGTTTTTCTAGTGTTACATTTTGTTCTGTGATTGGTTGACATTCTCTCACTCACTGAAGGAGTCTGTAATTTAATATTTTGGCTCTCTCTCTCTCTAATCTTCTTCAGTCTTTTGAAGAAAGTTATCTTCATTGTTGAAAAATAAAGACAATTTTACATCAGCTGATGGTATTCACATGAAATATTGTGACCAAGCACAAAAACTGATATAAATTCTTCTTGGACACACATGCGGGCAATGCAGAAATATGATTCTTGGCCTTTAACCTTTCTCTTATGCTAGCTTTCTGCTACCATCCACAGTGTAAGCGGAGCAGTTCTGACCAGTGTCTTAAATCAGTTTTAAAACACATATTTAAAAAAAATAATAAATCATCACATTTTTTGTCATTGCTTGACTATTTTGTTTGTGAAATCCACAAATAATTTTAACGGTGGCTCTAGTTTTTGTTTTAGAAAGTTATTTTATATAACCAGTCAAACCACCCCTAATACCAGAAAGGACATAATTTCAGCCAGGACATTTTAGATGAAAAAAGTTTAAATTATAACTTTTTTAAAATCAAGGTTCCTGACAATAATGCCTTGAATACATTATTTTAAGAGATTATTTTATGTTATTAAAAGCAAAAATAAGTCTGTGCCGACCCTGACACAAGACTCAAGGTGCACTCACACCGATTGCCATTAGTGTGGCGTAGGCAGCAAGTGTCAATGTTAAGTCAGTGGCACAGATGCAGCATGAGGCGATCTCAAGTCCCACGGTGTATATTTGAGGAGGGATCCCTGATGCAGTGCAAGATTGCGCCAGAATCAATCTCTAGCTATATTTATGTATTATATATAACTTCAGCCGGTTGCGTTAAGAGGAAAATTTTCCTAGACTTTAGGAAACCCATTCAAACATGATATTTAAAACGTTTTCAGAACTATCAGCTTTTATATGTGACTAAACTGTAACTGTCTAGCAGTTTAGTGTGCAAGATGAGCTTCAAGTACAGAGGAAGTTAATTGTTTTGTTTCTTTCAAATCAATATTAAACTGTTCAAACTTGTACAACTACACCTGTTTGCTTTGGGAGAAAAACATTTGCCTGTTATGATTAGTTCCACACATTAAAAATAAAATGATTTGTGTTTTTTTAAGCAAAACAAACAAAAAAAAAACATAAA
>NC_050518.1:10850834-10867790 GCF_002922805.2 Oryzias melastigma | reverse complement strand
AAAAAAAAAACCAAATTGAAACTTTCTAAAAGAATCTCATGATTTATTTCAACATCAAATGAGAGAAACTCTTCTCTACTGTTGTTGTTTTACTTACCAAGATCATGACAAAGACCTCCGATCTGCACACAGAGGATGTCCATGTCAGTGATGTTCAGTTCGGGTTGATTTTCCTGGAGAGTTTTTGCCAGCACTCCTGCCAAATACGCCACCCTTTGTATTCAAACAGAAACATATAAAATTTTGGCTGTATCGTAGACCCAATCCAAATTCTTCCCATACCTCTACGGCTTCTCCTGCCCCTCCAAGCGGAGAGTAATGCAACCTTTAACCTACCGTTTAAAATCATTACTACTCACCCAATTGAATGTTCAAAGCGATTGTGTGAAGCTCCTGGGTAAACTAGATATCCCCCGCCGAGCTGCTTGATGTTTCGCAGTCGTTGGAACTGAGGCGTGTCAATGATTTTAACAAGAAATGGATGTAACTCCACATGACCATGGATGGAATCATTAAACACCTGAGAGGGGAAGACATTGATAGTGTTTCATTTATTTAGCTAAGAAAATTCATATTGTGTAAATGATTTAAGCATTTGTCACCTTGCCAAGTTCTCTGACGTTATTTATGTAAAGAAAGAAAAAGAAGGACATGTTATTAAAAGAATTTAACATAAACTGAAACCATCATTATTCCACCTTAAATCCAGGTGTAGGTGAGCTCTACAACATGTTGCCTTAACAAGTTCAATTCATTTTATGCAAGGTCATACATTGTTTTTCTTGAGTCGAACTTTGCATGTACAACATATGTACAACATATTGACATGAATAATTTACCATTGTATATTAGTTCTGTTTACTTTTTGAAGGTTAAATAAATATTAAAACTTACCTTGATTGAGCCATTTTACTTTTTGTGTTGAAGCTCTTTTGTCAAGAACAGACTAAAGTTCAAACTCAGTTTTGCACTCTTGTTACAAGAACTAGTACAAATGAAAATGTAACTGATCAAAGAAGACCAGTGCAAAAAAGGGCTGGGATTGAGATTAAATACAACAATTTTAGCCACACCCATCAGTTTGAATACTGCCCATCTCATTTGCACATTTGTGTACTCAAACATCTTGATGGTAAACTTTGTGTTATAGTTGTTTTTCTTTTTATCTAGGTATCAGGAAAAAATTAAAAAAATGTATTCCACATTCGCCTGAGACCAACATTAGAAAGGTTAGGCTCCAGCAGCCCTGTGACTCAGTGAGAGATAAAACAGGTATGGAAAACAGATGATTTGAACAACAAATAAAAACTCAAAATAGTGGAATTCACATATTTTCATGGTAATTTTAAAATAAACAACAGACTAGTGCTATTTGAGAAATACGAAAATCAATTTAGACTTATTTTTACTTTTGTTGTCACAACAGGGGGTTATTGGTCTTCTGACACACAAAGTGTATATATACGCGATTAATGCGTCAAAAAAATTGTCGGCGTCATGCACATGTCAAGTTAATGCGTTTTTAACGCGACAAATCTGACAGCCCTAATATATATATATATAAATATATACAAACACGTGGACAAAATGGTTGGTACCCCTCAGTTAAAGAATGAAAAACCCACAATTCTCATTAAAATCACTCAAAACTTACAAAAGTAACAAATAAAAATTTATTGAAAATTAAATAATCAAAATCAGCCATTACTTTTGAATTGTTGATTAACATAATTATTAAAAAAAACAACAACAAAAGAAATAGGGCTGGACAAAAATTATGATACCCATAACTCAATATTTTGTTGAACAACCTCTTGAGGCAATCACTGCAATTAAACAATTTCTGTATTTGTCAATGAGCGTTCTGCAGCTGTCAACAGGTATTTCGGCCCACTCCTCATGAGCAAACTGCTCCAGTTGTCTCAGGTTTGATGGGTGTCTTCTCCAAATGGCATGTTTCAGCTCCTTCCACAGATGTTCATTGGGATTCAGATCTGGGCTCATGGAAGACCACTTTAGAACAGTCCAACGCTTTTCTCTCAGCCATTCTTGGGTGTTTTTGGCTGTGTGTTTTGGATCGTTGTCCTGTTGGAAGACCCATGACCTGCGACTGAGACCAAGCTTTCTGACACTAGGCAGCACATTTCTCTCCAGAATGCCTTGATAGTAGGGCTGTAACGAGTATCCGGGTGCTCGGGTATTCGCGATCTGCTCCCAAAATTTCGAGTACGGATATTGGCGACGTCCAAGATCGCTGATTCGCTGACTGCAGGTGTGTCATGATGGCTTCAGTCGCAGCGTTCAGACGTTGAAGCTGGCGTCTGTGTTCGAGCAGTAACACAGCATACCCCGCCGGATTTGTCGGGGTGGAAACTCCTGCTGCTGGATCCATGTTTGGCGAAGCTTTCCGTCACAAACAGGCAGACAGCTGGTTCCACGTGCAGCAGGTTTATTAATAGTCCACAGAATAAGCAGGGTTAGACAGGCAGAGGTCATACACGGGCATGGGATCATCCGAGACGAGTGAGAAGAGGAGTCAGAGTCCAGGCGAGGGTTAGGGGCAGGCGGCAGGCAATCAGAGTAGCAGGGTCGGAGGCAGAAGATCAGGTCAGGAGTAAACGCTCAGAGTTGCAGGCAGGGTGGCACAAACAAAGCTTCGCAGAGAGTGGAGTGTGGAGCCAGACTATATGCTGAGGAGGTGATGAGGTGATGGGAGGTGTTGAGCTCAGAAATCTGGTGAGCGCTCCCTCTGGTGACTGGAGACGGTGGTAGCAGGTTGCTCCATGACAAGAACATTTTCAGGTTTTGTTGTTAAATGATCCAAAACATAAGTGATTTTTATCCTTTTTATGTTGTTTTACTGCTGAGCCAGAAGATTGAACAAAAACAAAAACAAAAAAAACTTTAAAATGACAAAAAGAAAAATCTTTTTATCTGAATCTTTGTGTTTTTTTAATCAGTTTAGTTGATTCTGATCACGTGTTCTAAATAAAGGTATAAATGATGATTAAATACAAATAAGTTAGATATTTATCCATCTATTAAATAGACATACACATAGCAATAAACATTATAATAAAAAGTAAGAATCGTGGTTCAACTCGTGAATCGTTGCTCTTGATTCGTGATTTGAATCAGATCGCCACCTAAGTGATGATCCACAGCCCCACTTGATAGTCTTCAGATTTCATTCTACCTTGCACACATTCAAGACACCCTGTGCCAGATGAAGCAAAGCAGCCCCAAAACATTACTGAGCCTCCTCCATGTTTCACCATAGGGGCAGTGTTCTTTTCTTCGTATGCTTGGTTTTTGAGTTTATGAACATAGACTTGACATGCCTTACCAAAAAGCTCCAGTTTGCTCTCATCTGTCCAAAGGACATTCAGAAGCTTTGTGACTTGCATTTTTGTCAAATTCCAGTCTCGCTTTTTTTTTTTTTTTTTTTTAGCAGCGCTGTTGGCTCTACAGTTTTAATGTAAATACATGCGAGTTCCGGCATCTACCGAAAGTTTCACCCATAATTCACGCAAAGGCTCATGGGGCGTAGGAATAAGGTCAATAGAGGTACCATCATTTTTGCCTGTTTACTTAGTTTGTTTTTTTAAATAATTATGTGAATCAACAATTCAAAAGTGATAGAAAATGTTCTATTATTGCACATAAAGAACACAAAGAAAGATGACAAAATCTTCTAAATGCATTTGATTACGAATTGTTTTAATATGTAAAAAAGGGTTTTAATTCCATAATGTACCTTTCAAAATAAAAGCAAAGAAAGCGATGGTGTGTGCAAAAGTTTGGGCACCTTGCAGAGTCAATCAGTACCTTGTACTGACCCCCTTGACAAGTATCACTGCTTGGAAACACTTTTTGTAGCCAGCCACAAGTCTCTTAATTCTTGTCTGAGACATCTTCATAATTTTTCTTTATAAAAGTCTTTCAGTTCCTTGAGACTTCTGGGATGTCTGATGCGTACTGCTCTTTTCTGGTCTATCCATAGGTTTTCAATGATGTTGAGGTCAGGTGATTGGGAAGGCCACTTCACAACCTTCAGTTTATGCCTCTTAATGTAAGACAGAATGGATTTTGAGGTGTGTTTAGGATCATTATCCATTTGTAAAAGCCATCATCTCTTCAACTTCAACGTTTCCACAGATGGCATCAAGTTAGTGTCCAAAACTTGTTGAGATTTTGTGAAATCCATTCTTCCTTTTACACATGAAATGTTTCCTTTATTCATCATAACCTGAAGTTATCTGCATATCCCAGTTCCACTACCCTCTTTGATTTACAGTTGTTCCTGCCACAGTCACTGATGCATAAGTTCTGCTTCTTTCATCATAACTTGAAGTTATCTGCATATCCCATATCCAGTACCCTCTTTGTTTTACAGTTGTTCCTGCCACAGTCACTGATGCATAAGTTCTGCTTATTTCATCATAACCTGAAGTTATCTGCATATCCCAGTTCCACTACCCTCTTTGATTTACAGTTGTTCCTGCCACAGTCACTGATGTATAAGTTCTGCTTCTTTCATCATAACCTAAAGTTATCTGCATATCACAGTTAAATTTCCTATCCAATTCTCTGAAACACCTTAAGTATGACATTGCTGACCTAATCATTACCTCAAATCCATTGGTTTTGCACCACTCTCTGAGAGTTTCCTCAACACCTTCCTGAAGGTTTTTGACATCCTCCTTTCTGACTTTCTTCCAGTAATTCTTGATGGTTTGTTCCAAAAAACACTCAGAGAGAAAGCCGGATACCTAACAGAAATACATAAGCAAACATTTAGAACTTCTAAGTTACACTTGATTGCAAGACACAGGAAATGCAAGATAACACAATAAGGACATTTCTGGTATAGTTCTGACCTTGTTGCTGGGAATGGTAACTCCTTTGTTGGGTTAATTCTTCTTGTAGAAATAAGTGCATATCTCTGAGTGCATATTCAAAGTTATTTTTGTGTCGGCGCAGAAATAAGGGTATCTGTAAATATTAATATTTTCATATCTACAAAAAGATCTTTCTAACAGAAATACCAAAATTGAGTTGAGTTGAATTGGATTTATGTATTGAATAAGGACAGATATAAAAACATAGACATACTGTAAATAGAAGTCTCATGCCCATATCATAATGCTTTGAGCCACAGCTACTTTGCAGCATTTGTCCTTAGCTGGGCTTTTTTGGGGGGTTGCTATTACAAATATGTCTAAAATGAGAATAAAATACAGGAAATAAAACAGTCATTGTTCAAAAATCACATAAACCATTTTAAAAGACACAGGGACAGATCAAAAGGATAAAAAACACATCAAATCAACCTGTTAGAATATGTAGACAGCACTGCTGCTGACATATCCAAGACTTTGTTTTTTAATAAGGCTGAAACTGGACACAGACTTTAGATCAGTGGGCTGTGAGTTCCAAAGTTTTGCCCCTTTCACTGAGACAGCTGAGCCAACAGAGACGGGCTGAGAGCTTCTTGTGTTGGGCAGATTTTACTGTCACAATAGGGATTTATTGAGTATAAACCCCTGTTGTATTTCATGTTAAACTTTATTTATATTGATTGTTTTATTTTATTTTTTCTTTGTTGTTAGACCGGATGGAAAAAAAAGAAGGGGGGGGCGGGATGGCAACAGAGGGAAGTAACATAATAAAACAACCCGAACTAAGTAACAAACTACAACGGGCGGGGCCTGTCTACACACACACTCTATAGTTACACACACACTTGTTGGCCAAAATCGTTTCCACATTTAAACTAGTCATAATGTACACGATGCAACTGTAACTGCAGCTCACACGCTCCATCATACAAACCCATTCAGATAAAGACTTTCATACTGTCACACAAACGGTTAGTTCTACCACCAGTGTGTGAATGTGTGTGTGAATGGGTGAATGGGTCTGTGACTGTGAAGCGCTTTGGGCCCTCGAAGGAGGGTAGAAAGCGCTATACAAGTATACGCCATTCTAAGGTGAGCTGATACCTGTGCTCAGGTGAGTGTTTATGTTTCGGTGAGGTGGATGGTGATGGAATGTACTCAGGGGGAGAGCGCCCAGCAATCCCCACGCCAAGACCCCCGCCGGGGCATCAGCTGCAGCCAGGACCACCCCAACACCCGCCATGGAGCCGCAAAAAGACACTGTCCGCCGGGCAATCCTGCCAAGCACCCAGACCAGGGCACGTGGGGCCGCCGCGGAGGTCCCCCACACCCAAGAGCAGGAAGGGACATGAACACAGAGAGTGCAGGCCCCAGCCCAGCCAGAAGAGCAGCCCCCCGACAAGAGGGCCAACGATCTGTTGCAAGTCTCTAATTTATGAATGAAGGTCCTTAAAGGCTTGGGTGCCAGTTTAATTAAAAATCATTTTTAAAAAACTAAAATTGATAAAGATGGTACAAATTAAAATTTGATATTTCATTAACTTTCACAGTGTTGATAATTAAATACAGACTTTCCAGTGTTTGTTACTTTACCGTCCATTCTTCATTTCCACATGCTTGGGGCATAAACATTTGGTCAAACAGATGAGAGTAGGGTCCATGTCCTGAAAATGGAGAAATATAACAGTTTTGGTTGTTGTGTCATGAACCAAAATAAAAGACAGACTTTTAATCTTGTTTGCAGATTTGCTTATTTTTATTCTTAAAAATTAATGTTTCTGTATTTCCTGTAGGTATTGGCAGTTGTGTTTGTCTTGTGTGACATTTTGTTTGTGGTTGGTTGGCTGCATCACTTATGTAGAAGTTCTAACCAGTTCTGTAAAGTAATATTTGTGTTTCCTCTTCTAGTTTCATTTGGTGAAAGATGTGTTCATTGTTGAAAAATAAAGACTGTTTTACATTTGTTTGGGATTTAATTATATGAATACCCCAGAAGCTAAGTGACTGAACAGAGCAGAACCAGCAGAACCGTAGGTTCCCTTTCCTTCTACACCTGGCTGCAGATCTCGCCTCTACGGCCCGCCTGAGACATCCAGCTAGGAACAGGATCAACCACCCTTCCTGGCAGAGCAGAGCAGACCTACAGACCGCCGGTGAGAAGTCGAACTTCGCTCATACAGTCAACTGCTGGTGGTTAGAACAAAGATTAACTATTTTTGCAAGAGTAACATCTTTGCCCCGTTTTGAATTCCCCCTTTTAAGAATAGTTTATTCTCAGATCAGTAACAACACCCTTTTTATGCACAACACACACTTAATGCATCCACACACTTCGCAATCATTCCTCACCTCAATATTGTGTGTCTTTTCTTCTCATTTATCTATTCTAGTTATTAGTTAAAGTTATATTCTGTGTTCCACATATGTTGATTGCTCTCCATGCTTTCACATCCATTATTTCTGCTTGTTTAACCTCATGTTATTCAATAAATATTTAAAAGGACGTCGTTGTTCAGAGATCATTATTCTTCTTCTTTGTGGTAAAGTCCCTTCAAGGGTAAAGACACTTACGCTAAAATTGAGAGTCTGATTAATTGATTACTTTATTGATTAGAAGTAGCGGCTAATCATTGATGAGTAATATTTTCCTTCATTACGAAGGTGGTGCCCCGAGGATAATTTTATTAAATTTCAGTTTAATAAAATTCATATTTTTCAACCAACTTTGGGCTAGAATACTTCATATTCACCCCCCCTTTGAACGCTACAAAAAACAGATGGATTCATGAAGACATTGTGTCTAAATCAACTCAAGCTAATTTTTGAATGACAAATAAAAACTCCACAAAGTCGGATTCACAGTTTTATATTAATTTTAAAATAAGAGAGAAAAAAACATTAATTTGGGCTTATTTGTGCATTTATTGAAGGATTAAAGTAAACCTTGTGTTAGAGTAAATCTAAACACTATGTCTGGCTGCCGTATAAATTTCATTAAAAATTTGTCATGGATGTTCTATTGAACAACCTCGGTTTGATTCACATATATAGAGGATTCATGTGTTATGAGTGTGTATTTCACATATAGAAAAAAATTCAGTGGCTTGCAAAAGTATTACAGTTTTTCTCCATAGGTTTGCCTAATTTTCTGAAACAGAAATGAAATTTCCCTAATTCAAAGATTGTTTGGCCAAACACACTTGTACTTGTTCACAACAGAATGTCATTTCTATTTCATTTGCTTTAGTACATGTCTCAGATGTGTCAGTGAAATTTGCTAGTTTTTTTGTACAAGTTCCCTAGAGTTAGCACAATAAAGCAATATTTTGCACATTTTTCAATAGCTTAGATCCTGTTGATTTAAACTGATGAGACAATTCTGAGTCAATTGGCCGTGCCATTCAAAACATGTCGGCAAAACTTCATTCAGGGAGCCATCCCATTCGTAATTATTAGTAAATTTTTCTAATCTAGTCAAGAACATTATGTTATGAACAATACAACAATACTTGAAACAATTATTAGATTCAAGACAATTGTTGATGCTGAGGTCAAATGAATACTTCACTAATGAATGAAGAGTTTTTCACATCTCAAATAGTAAATCGGCCAGTGAGTTCTAACTCCTCACAGGTGCTGCCTAATGTGCCTATATAATTGTAAATGCTGACAAATATGTATAAATAGGCAAGGGCAAGAACCATTTGTAGAATGAACATGGAGGAGCAACAAAATGAGCAAGGCCAACTTCCTGCTGGAAGAAGGGGGAGTCAACCAGCTGGAGGAGGAAGAGGAGCAGTGAGGACGCATGATGGTGGGATAAGAGGAAGAGGTCGAGGAGCATGCAGACACCATGCTGTCCCAGATGAAATACGGGACACTATTATAGACCATGTTGTCAACCATCACCTCACAATGGCAGAAGCAAGTCGCCGAGTACAGCCTAATGTGAATTGGTCTACCATCTCGTCCATTGTCCAAACCTTTCGCAGGGAAAACATGTATGTACTCAACAATCCACTGTGATGTGGATGAAAATCTTTGGCCAATCAGAGAAGAGCGTCTGGATGGCCAGGAGCATCAAGATGATCACCCTGAGTTGGAGGAGACCAACAGTGACCAGTGAACCTTACAAGAATTCCATTTGCAGTTCTGTAGGCTGCTTTGAATTTTTTTGGGAGGGGTTAGTTTTTACATTGGGCTTGCAGAGAAGTATACGCCCTTTTTGTATTGTAAATGAAAAGTTTCAATGTTTAATGTGTACGTGTGTGTGATGTTCAACTTTGATAGATATTTGAAATATTTTTATGCTTGCTATGTGTAGTTACCTCGACTTCTATTGTGACAAAACGTCTAAGCGGTTCGACCTGCAGAGCTCACACACTGACAAAGAGACAATGCTTTTTGAGGGCTCTGACCATCCATGTGAGTGAAAAACTTCATTTTGACCCAAGAGTAAAGAGTTTTGGAGGAGATATGAGCGTTTGCAGGTGATCCATGTTGTTTTGCTGGACGATCCAGGTTGCTTTGACAAGAGAACTAAATGAATGAGAATGATCAAAATCATCTGAGAAGGATCCATGTTATTATGAGGGCTCTGATTCTTTACTTGGGAAAAGAATGAGCTGCTGAAGCATGTGTGAAGAGTTTTGGTGAAGAAACTTGGTTTTACTAGAGATCTGAACTGTTTTGGAAAAGTGTATTTGTGTTTAGCCAAATTATCTTTAATTTTAATAAATTTAATTTCTGTTTCAAGAAATGAGCCAAAGCAACAGGGAAAAACTGTAATAACCATTGAACTTCTCTACATCTTCTCATATTATGACCACAAACATAAATATTTTAAATGGTAAATGGCGTGAACTTGTATAACGCTTTCTACCTTCCTTTGAAGGCCCAAAGCACTTCACAGTTGATTTTATTGATTTTATTGGAATTCTATGTGAAAGACCAACACAAAGTGGCACACACTTCTGAAGAAGAAAGAAAATTATAACATTTTTAAGTTGCAGGTTTTTTCTAACACTTAAATTTAAAAAAACTCTAATGCAAACTGTATTTGAAAACTTTGTTGTAAAAATGTTAAATGGTTAAAAGTAAAACCACTGTAAGATTACTTGACAATCAAACCAACAAATCTGCAGTCGTGGCAAACACGCAAATTGAATAGAGTGTGACACCTAGTGGAAAAACCAGATAGATAGATAGATAGATAGATAGATAGATAGATATGCACAGATGCTCATGAGCACACATGTCAACTACTATATCTATAGCCATTATTAATGTTTTTGATTCAATTTAACTAAAGGAAATTTGAAAAAACATTACAGTTAAATGTTCTAAAAAAGATAAATGTCCTCATACAGTATTGGATTTGTTATTTTTCTTACAACTCATATAGATTTCTTCTTTGGAAGGGTTAAACAGTATCAATTTTTCCCATAGGTTATGCAAACATTCAGTGAGGTTTATTAATAGAACTTTGTTTTTCAAACCGCCAATAACTAATGTGACAACACTACTCTTGTGAGCATAAGTAAAGAAAGCATTGGCAAGACAAACTATTGTGCCAGGTGACCTTTATAGAAAATGATTTGGGAAGATACTGAGATCACAATATAAGTATTTCACATTTAAAAAACTAATAAACAAAAAAGGTGAACTTATTTGTGCATCAGTTTGAAGAAATATGAGAGACCAAGACTGGTTGTCATCGTCAAACCATCTGTCATGACCAATTTGAGAATTAGTTGTGGGATTAAATGTCTTTACATAAAACAAGCATCCTTTTTAGCACATCCTGCTATAGGCTGTTATACTGCCACATCATAAACTTCATGTTAGAGGTGATTCTTTTTTTTTAATTATTTTTTGAGAGAAATCAAGTATTTAAAAAATATTTTTTAGCACTGTGCCTTTAAAAAATTCAAGGTTTTTCAACTATGAACAAGTATCACTGATTTTTTCCGTGGAGAGCAGATGTGTTTCCTCCACATATGTACCTTATATTAGGGTCATCTTAAATAATACATATAGCTGCTGAGAAAATCCCTTAAACAATTTATCACTAACATACCTGACAATTCTATACACTTCCAAAAAACATCTGAACTTAGAAATATTTAGTTTTAATGCAAACTTTTGCCTTAAAAAAAATTGAGCCTTTCTGTTTTCCAAGCCAAAGCTTCTCCTCTTCAGCTCAGCTGACACAGGTGATTTCTAGCTTATTTTTTGAAAGAAACAACTAAAAATGAAATGGTAGTAGACATTCCAGTGGTGCAAAATGGATGAATGACTTTTTTTTTACCTGCGTTTGTTCTCTTTCAGTTTCAATCAAAAATTATATTTAAGAAACATTTTGTGAACTAAAAAAAAACTCACTGGTCACTTAAATGAGCATAGCTGTCCAACTGCTCATTAGCGCAAGCCAATTGCATTGCAGAAATTCAATGCAATTAGGCAGGTAGACAGGGTTAAGTCGATCTGCTACAGTTCAAACCGAGCATCAGAATGAAGAAGAATGGGGATTTATGTAATTTTGAATGGGGCATAGTTGTTGGTGCAAGACAGGCTATCTTTTCAGAAGTCAGATCTTCGCCTCTCTCTTCCCTTCGACCACCAGAGAGAGGCATCCTCTAAATATTTATCTTAGTAGTTAGCGCCATGTCATGAAGCTGGAATAATCTCAGACTGGTTTCTTGAACCTGACCATGAGTTCACTGTCCTCAAATGGCCTTCATAGTAACCATATGTCAACCTAAAAGAGCACATCTGGGATGCAGTGGCACCAATGACTGTACTTGAGAACTGGACTGAGTGATCCCTCCCCCATGGAATTCCAAATAGGGAGAACCCTCTGGCTCCAAGAAGCCAAAATCCCAAATAATTCGACTGAGAAATAAACAGCTATTACTCAGTCATTCTATTTGTCAGAATAGCTAGTCTTCTTCTGATTATTTTTTTTAGCATACTCTTTTTAAGGGTGTACAATTCCAGGCTTTGAGGGCCAGTATTCTACATATTTCCCCAACAACAATGAAGCTCCTTATTGGCTTAACACACTTGATCCAGGTAATCAACAGCAGACAAGGCAGGGTTTCTGGAAAACTTCATCTTGTTAATCCTAACTTAAATATATATATATATAAACTGACCAATCAGATACCTTAGTAAAGGCGTTTGGTGCCACAAGCTTGTCCCTCACCTTGAACATTTGATTGACAGATTCTGCCTTCTTTCAATGGAAGGAGTATGGAGTTCAGACAAGATTACTCCTTATTGGCGATGGTATTGCCATCAAAGCATTGACTCAGACAGACTGACCAATCACTGTCATCTGGCACCAACATGGCAATGTCCCCGTGTTGAGGAAGAATGGCAAATTAATTGGCTTCATTTCGCTGGAGCCAGAAGTAAGGCATTTTCTACCACCTATTATGCCAGGCATCTGAGTCAAGATGGTACCAGCATGTGAGGCCTGCTGTCTGTCAGCTCTGCTGATTGTTGGGTTTTTAGTGTTTTTAATAAGCTGGCACCCTGTATCTGCTCTCCTAGTTCATAATCGCTAAGCTCTACTACAATTTGAGCATGACCAGGATTTTATTTTTAATCTGACTTTTCGATTTGAAGCTCCATACTCGTCACCACTCCTCTCTGGCATACCTGTTGACCTGCGTCACATCCCGCCCAACTGTCAGCGAGGAAAGCGTCCGAGTAGACGGAAAAAGAAGAGTGGAGTCCCACTGAGGATTAAGGCCCAGGCTCACCAGTCGGCAGCAGCCTTCTCACTCCATCTGCATCGGTTCTCCAAACGCAGTGTGGAGCTCGGAAATCTCCTTCCACTGAGTCGGGCCTCCTCATCTTCCTCCACGGGTTGGGTGCTTTTCAGATCGGCTCTCATCAAAGTCAGATCTCTTACAAACAATACTTTTATCCTGAATGACTTTTTCACCTCCTGGGACCTGGATTTTATGTTCCTGACAGAAACGTGGCTTTAGGATGGAGACTTCACCGTTCTCAAAACTTCTTCCTGCTGACTGTGGATTCTTCAGCTCTCCTCGAGCTGCAGGTAAAGATGGAGGTGTTGCTGTGGTCTTCAGATCACACTTCTCCTGTCGACACCTTCCAGCCAATACTTTCTCCAGCTTTGAGGTTCAGTTGGTGGAAATGAAATGGGATCCCCCAGTTCTCTGCGTGCTGGCCGCCCCAAGTTCAATAACCCCGGGCTTACACGGCTCAGTTGCGTGCGCCGTAGTCTTTTCGTAACATTAAAAGTGCGAGAGGAACTTCCACTGCAGGCATTCACGTCCTGCATCTGCGGACTGACCTCTGTGTTGCTGTGAATCCATTTCGTTTGGTTCAAATTTTGACGGACGCCGCAGTTGATCGTCATCACTTTCTGTGAAGTTGGAGCTATTCACAACTTAAACCGGAAACCACGCGAGCGAATTTAAGTGCATTCGGTATATTTTCAAAATAAAACGAACTTTCCGCTGAGCTCGCCGGTTTCAGCGTGTCGTAAACGTTACGTAATTTTCGGGTTACTCAAAGTGTGTTGCAGCACAGCGTTGTCAGTCATAACCATGGACAACGAGAAGCTGATCATAGAGATCCAGCACTACTCTGTCTGGGCTGAGCTTTCACAGGCTGTGGCTGGAGCAGCAGCCAGTGTAAGCTATCGGCTGTAGATGGTCCACTCCCACGACGAAACGAAGCCTTGACGCTAGGGGTGTAAGCCCGGGGTAAGGACTTTCTTCAGGACTTTGCTACCTCATTGTCTGAGATAATTTTAAATTATGATCGAATTTTAATTGTGGGGGATTTTAATATTCATGTGTGTTGTGAGAAGAAGCCACTAACGAAAGAGTTTTTCGACTTGATCAGTTCTTTTAACCTGCAGCAGTTGGTGAGCAGCGCAACACATTAGAAAGCTCACAGTTTGGATCTGGTTTTAACTCTGGATTTACATGGAGATGTCAAGGAGAGTGTCAGTGGCTGTTTTTTCTGATCCTCTGCCTGTTTTATTTTACTTTAACCCTTTCATGCTGCCGCCTGAGTTGCGTACCCCTGTCGTCTGATTAAAGCACAGACTGCGCAGCAGTTTTCATTGGCTTTCTCAGCCTCTGAGCTTTCCTTCTCTGATGTCCAATATGGAATTGTTGATCAGCTCTTGGTGGATTTTAACCCAGTTTGTATGGGCATTTTAGATGGTATCGCCTTTTAAGGCTAAACGCTGTAAACCGGCCCCTGAGCCTTGGATCAATGAGCAAACTCGCGCTCTCAGACGGTCCTGCCGTCACACGGAGCGTAAATAGAACAAAGACAGGCTTAATGTTTCTTTAGAGATTTTTAAAAACTCCTTGACTGAAGATCAGGCTGCTGTGAAAAGTTCCAAGACTCAGTTCATGTCCAACGTTGTGTCTGAGGACATCAGCAAGCCTAAGATTCTTTTTGGTTCTTTGTTTAGGTTGGTTCAGGTCTTATCTGTGCAGCAGAAGTTTTTCTGTCCAACTGGGACAGTTTTATTCATCAGAAGCTCCTCTTGAGCATGGTGTGCCTCATGGCTCAGTTTTAGGCCCTCTTTTATTCTCACTCCACCTATTGCTGCTGGGGTCCGTTTTCAGGAAACATGTGTCAGTCCACTGCTACACAGATGACGTCCAGATCTATCTTCCCCTAAAATTTAGTGCCTTATTTTCCTCCTCTTGCATTGGAACAAGTGATCCATGCGTTAAATTTTTCCAGGCTGTACTACTGCAACTCTTTGGCATTGACCAGTCTCTGCTCCGCCATCTCCACTTGGTCCAAAATTCAGTTGCCCCCCTTTTCATTGGGATTAGACGGTGTGGGCACATCACCCCAATTTTAATCTCACTTCACTGGCTGCATGTGCCTTTTAAGATCTTTTTAAGATTTTACTTCTGGCTTTTAAATGTCTGCATGGTCTGGCACCTCAATATCTTTCAGAACTTTAGCATTTTTCTCGTCCACGCTGAGTCCTAAGATCTGAAGATGAGATGTTTTTAACGGTTCCAAGGACTCGGCTTGTGACCGGGGAGACAGAGCCTTTTCAGTTGCTAGTCCCAAACTCTGGAATGCGCTCCCCATCCTGTGAGGTCTGTTAGTAATTTTAAGTCTCTTTTAAAAACGTTTCATTTTAATCAGGATTTTAACTCCAGTGAGCAGATTTAGTGGGCCAGCTTGTTTTATGTGTTTTTATTGTATCTTACATTGCATGATATTGTTTTATAGCTTTTACCATTTCTCTTATTTTATTGTTTATTGGTTTTATGTCTATGTTCAGCACTTTATCTGCATCTGCTTTTGTAAGGGCTTTACAGTGATTGTGTGACATCACACTCACTTAGTCCAGTTCTCTATTATACAGTTAATACGTGTAATGGGAGATGAAATACCTTGTTGAATGTATCTAATGAAGGATTAAGGTAGTTCTGAAGGTAACTCCATTGGTCTATTGACCTATTTTCCAAGCTTTCCCAATGGTGGTTAACTTATGACTATGCTGTTTTAGGCAATGTCAAAAAACCGAGTTGTTTTCAAGGACATAGATTATGAATGGATCTATTTGTCTGCAAGTGGATGCATTCTTACAAAGGAGGAGGGTCTAAGAGTAGCCCAGTTTTGACTTTTTAGTTTGGTTTAGCAATCAGATTTTGTTCATATTTTATTATTTATTTTAGTTTTTTGGATAATTAAAGGTGTGAAGCCTGTTGAGCCAACTCTTTTATAATATTGGGCTATATAAATAAAACAGACTTGAATTGCAATGGAAAAAGAGCAAGACGCTTGTGGTGATTTGAATGAAGAAATAGTCAGAAATGCAATTGTAATCTTTATTTTCTTAATATACTGTATGTCCTCCATCATGAGAAAAATGTCACAAGAACATGCTGAAAACACCACAATTACAATTTTCTTTGGAGCGGGTCTTTAACTTCGCAAGGACAAAAACAGAAATAAAGTAATTTTTTTTTTTTTTAACAATCCCTTTCTGATAGTTCATCTTAGCAATGATTCAAACCAAAATATGTTGTATGTAGTTTTTAAACTAAAGATTAACCGTCCTACCATGTATTGAAGAAAAAATGAAAACCCAACAAGAAAAATAACTCTTCTGTCAGCTATACTGAAAATAACAAAGGATTACACAAATATATTTAAATTCAGTATATTCCCCTCATCATCAACAACATCAATGATAAAAAAATGATATTGTTAAAAACTGATATTAAAGTTTATGTTCTTATCTAAAAAGGTACAGGAAAATCATAAAAAAATAACCAAACCAAACAAACAAAAAAAAAACCACAACTTTTATACCTCCCTTCTAATTAAAAGAAATATCAATATAAAATAAATTTCTTAACACCAAATACAATTTAAATGTTTTTGATTCAATCAAGCACTTAACATGATTATCTGCTTTAAATGATCAGACATTGGAAATCATTAAATCCACTGAACAATCTACAGCATAAAACAATATGAGAAGCAGTATATCAACACACGAGTGGCACGCAAAATAGACTCAAGCAAAATCATATTTAAATTAAGTACTTATAATTATTTTTGTCATGTTTCTTAAACATAAAAATGGTTTAAATCATGATTAAGAGCAAGTTAATGATGTAGCTATTTATTATTCACTTTGAGATTTCTTACTCTTTTTTTTGATTGTGCATCCGTTATCCTTCCTCACCTTGGACCTCATGCAGATGTAGTTGCTCCATCCTGAGGAGGCTGACAGAGATCGTCGTCATTGTCAACATAAATGTATATCTCCTATTTAAAGATCGATAGCAAGAAAACAGTATTAAGCAAAATCTTCAGCATCTAGCTTATCATAGAAACATTAGTAAACCTACTTTATGGACTGACAACTTATATATTAATTTATTAGTCTTTTATATATCTATATAAATAATTATAATAATTTATATTTTATTTATTTAATGTAGCCACGAGGGGGCCCAAGCCAGGGTCTCATTGTGCCGGTCCCAAGCCCGGATAAATACAGAGGGTTGTGTCAGGA
>NC_050518.1:10830743-10841462 GCF_002922805.2 Oryzias melastigma | reverse complement strand
AGATGAACCTTTGAATTTACAATTCTTTTATTCACAAATAAAGATTCTAAACATCTGTTCTTTTATTTGTGGCGTTGAATGTGAATAATAACATGAAAATGACTGAACTTTATTCACAGATTTCAACAGGAAGCAGACAAAACTTCCACTATAATCTTTATTGTTCATGAATTTGTGATTTGCATCTGAATATGAGTTTAGACAACATTTAATCATGTATTGATAAACTGCATGTTAAGAGTTAATGATATGGAATACAATTCATGCTTTGATTTAATCCTCTTTATTTGACAATTAAGAAACATTAGAATTACATGTAGTTGATCTTTTTCTATGAGAAATCTCTTCATAGTTGATTGTTTATTCATTAAGAGTTTGAATGTTGATTTTTAAAATTTGTTTTAGCTAAACTCATTCTGATCTAAACTTTATGCAACTTGTTTATCACAGAATATTTCATGATTATTTGGTTTTCACATCACTTTACATTCACCATGAACTACACTTTGATGATGCCACACATCTGTGAATGCTCAGAACATTTAAGAGAAATAACTTTTATTTTTCCTAAATAGTTTAAACAGTTTTGATAGAAACATGAAACTGTTAGACCCACTGGAGACGTGTGCCTGCAGCCATTGGCTGAAATCAAGGCCTCCTCTGAGGTCAAAAGGTCATGCACACTCTCAGTTCAGATCAGAGCAGTTGGAGTTTTGGGTTTTGAGCAGAGAACAGCTCTAGGAAGAAGAGGAAACTTCTTCCAATCTTTTTTGGTCTTGTTTTTATTTCAACTTACCCCACGTAACTAAGTTTGTGCCAAGACCGTTTTTATTTTACTTTATCTTTTTGGTAACTGTCGTGCATTTTTCTTTTAACTCTTTTGAAGCATCACCATTTGTGCTTCTTATTTATCGAAACTGATTGAACAATCCGCTTTGAGACTAAACTCCAGTGAACTTTAAATCCAGCACGCTTTTTCAGCGACCATCCGCTCTCTTGGCTGTGCAAACCCAGATGACCACCAGAACTTCAGCCGCATCCGGTCGTAAGCTCCAGAAGAGTCTTCGACCGTCCTCCTACACCCTGCGCCAAAGCTGCTGCTGCTTTCTTCATCTCATCGGCCTCAGGAGAAACACCTTTGTCTGGTGAGCTTCGTCTGAAAGTCCAGTCCAAGTCCAGCTTCGAGCCACCGTGGTGAGGAGACCCTCTCAGCAAAACTGTTGCGGTTTGATGTGGTCATAACAGCCAATTTGATTTATCCAGACCAGTGTCTTTAAACAGTTTAACGTAATTGTTTTCTTTAGATTACAATTTTTCTCTTAAACAGTTCTGAGGCATTACTTTGCTCATCCACCGACTTTCACACACATTCATACACACACACACACACACTATATTGATTTTCTTTGTTTATTTTGTATATATTTTCATGCTTATCTCTTAATAAATATCAAAAAGACAGTTGTTGTCCATCTTGTTCTTTCTTTGTGATACGGTCCCTTCAGATGAGAATTTACTTCCTGAAGTGTTGAGATTGATTTTGAAGATTACTCTTTAATCAATTTTAAAGATAAAACTGATAAACTTTCATCATTGAGTAATTTTTCCTTCCTTACGGAAGGTGGTGCCCCTTTACGAGACAAAGTCAAATTCTTCATTGAACTTGACCCCCTTGCACGCTACATCCCTGTTGTGACAGTAAAATCTGCCCAACACAAGAAGCTCTCAGCCCACATCTGTTGGCTCAGCTGTTGGACAGGACAAGTTAAAAAAAAAAAATAATCAATTATAGTTTGTGTTTAACTGAATAATATTTTCAAACAAGCTGAAACTTTCAAAAAGAAGTACATAATTTGTTTCAATATGAGAAAGACACCTTAGTTTACAAAATGTCATGCTTAAATCTTTGTCAAATAAGTATTCGTCAATTTGCCCTCTATATTGTTGATTCTTAACTATGAATAATTGAAAAAAATCGTTTTCCTTACCAAGTTAATGACACAGTCCTGCAATCTCCACACAAAGGATGACTGTCAGTAATGTTCAGTTCTGGTTGATTTTCTTTTCATCAGAGTACCTGAAATTCTGGAGTTGGTAAGCCCTACAGCTGGTTGCCAAACTTTTTTTTTTTCAGTTGAAGAGGTTAGCTTGCTGTTTTAAGCCTTCTGAGGAGCTGATGTATAAAGTTTTGTGTATGATTCACTTCTATCTCATTAATAAGCTGAAGTCCATTCTTTTTTGCATTTTTTTATTTAAAAAAAACAGTGTCAGGGTTTTTTTTTTTAGTTTAGTTTAAGTTTTTTAAACTTAGTTTTAAGCTGGCGGCATCTGTGTAAAAGATCAAAAACAAAAGTTTGATTTCCCACATTGTGGGTAAATATGAAAATCATCAAATTCCATCTGTACAAAACGGCTGCCAAGCTTTAGGTCCTGTGGCCATTCCATGATTATTTCCAATTTCCAATAAGTATGTTTTGGTGTTGTTGGTGGATTTAAAACATTTTTTTATCCAAGCAAGAGAGAATTTGGGCACATTCATTTTTTGATTCTGTTGTGATGTCATCTTTTTTATCTATTCATTTTTTGTGGGGGTGGATTTGTTCACTAAGTAAAAAAATACTTTTTAGTGGGTTCTTGGATGTCCAAATTTTGGTGAGTTTCTGAGAAATGTTTGCTCAAAGGAAGGTTAAGAGAGAAGAATTGTTAAAACAATTTGATCCCTCCATGCAGAACTGAAGCAGAACAGAATAAATGAACTGAAAATGTTTGCTATATAAATCTCAACAAAGTTTACACATTGAGAAAGTAAAAAAAGGACATCTGGAATATGCACTAGAAAATTATACATTTGATTTTGTACATAACTTTATGCTTTTTTCCTACTTTTGGATTTTAGCCTAAAAACTGGGCTTCCTCTGTTTCTGATACGGTTACACTCTGAGAACAGAAGAGTTAATAACACAAACTGAATCCAATTTTAACACAATGACGTGATAAGGACAACACATTTTGTATTAAATTAGTGTGTCGATAATTTAACACATCTCTTGTGTTGCATTTTCCAACACACTGAGTAAATTGTAACACAGACTGTGTTGGAAACTTTGACAAAATATGTTTTATATGATATCAGTTGTGTTAAACTGTGTACATTTTTAATTAAAATAAAGAGAAACCCAGTTGCAGAAAGTACAGTATGTTTATTATAATAATTTTAAACACACAAAATATTTCATTTCTTTAAACTTATTAAAAATCAAACAAATCTTAGAACCTTTTGTGGCCCACCTCGAGTGGAAAAGTTTGCCCACGCCTGGACCAGGAAAATGGAAGTCTTGGACATCTTTGCTTAGACTGCTGCCTCTGCGACCTGGCCCCGGAGCAGAAGAAGATGGATGGATGGATGGATGGAAGGAAGGATGGAAAACAATCTTTTATGAAAGGAAAGTTCAACCAGGTATTCATTCACTTTTGAGGAATTTGAATGTCTCCTGTCATTTTCTGTGGTGTTGCAAGAATAAAAAAATTAAAAGCTTGAAATGGGAACCATAAAGAATAAAATACAATAAATGAACATATACGTATACATACACATATTTATACATATGTACATCCATATACACATGTGAATGATGACATTATTCAGGTAATTGACATATTTTCATCTAGATATAAAGTCCTCCCCATAACACATTGAATCCCCCACATATGTTTGGACAAATTTGTCATGAAATTTTTACAGCAGCCAGACATGGCGTTTAAATTTACCCTAAAATCCTTCAACAAATGTACAAATAAGTCTAAAATAATGTTTACGTTTTTAAATAGCATTCATCTCTCTTGTTTATTTTAAAATTACCATAGAAACGTTTGAATTTCACTCTTGTGTTTTTATTTGTCATTCAAAAACTTTGGTTGATTTACACAATCCATCTGTTTTCCATACCTGTTTAATCCTCATGTTGGTCTCAGGTGAAGGTGGAGTACACCCTGGAAAGGCTGCCAGTCCATAGCTGGGTTTAATGGTGACATGGTACATTAATTTGCCTAATGTAAATGTACTCACTAACAAGATACAGTTTTCAGAAAAACCCTAATGTAAGGTGTACTGATCCACACAACAGTACTCTCTATTATGATTTAAAGGGATACTTCTTTGGAGTATGACAACTGTGAACTTTTGGTTCACACAAATATAAAAAGATAATGGATTTTAAAATGTTATTTTTCCTGATAACTATTTACAAAGCAAAACAACTATACGATGAAGTTTTTTATCAAGATGTTTGAGTACACAAATCAATGTGCAAATGAGATGGGCAGTATTCAAATTTATGGGTGTGGCTAAAAATGTCTGGGTGGACAATCAGGGCAGGAAACTCGCATGTGGCCCGACCATCCACAGTATAAGCACAGGGGATCTTGCGTATGTCAACTCCTTTCTTCTGGAGTTAGGCGGGTGGATCTCAACAACATGGGTTCTGCGCGAGCGGCATGATGATGGCCGACGGCACCAGCCTGACCATATAAAGTTCCATTTTGGCGACGTGAGGTCTTCTGGCACAAAGGAGGTTGTCCAGGCGGATGGTTGAGGCAATGAGCTGATCCAGATCCAGATTTTCATCTCTGCAGGCGCGCTCACGTTGCAGTTCAGTAGCTAACCCCCGATGATGAGCTTACAAGAGGACCACTGAGTCTGAGCAGCTACCACTGCGGAAACACAGTGAATAAGCAGCTCCAGTTTCCTTACCCTGCTTTATGTCTATAAGCTGGTCCCCTGTGTTTTTTCTGTCAGTGGCATGTTGGAAAATGTCCAGCAGAAGTTGTGTGAAGGCCTCGTACGAGTGAAACGGCAGGGAACCTCCATTTCAGATTGCTCCCAGCCACGCCACGGCCTCTCCAGTCCACAGGGAACACAGAAATGAGACCTTAGCCAAGTGGTTGGTAATCTTTAACAGTAAAAGAGGGATTTAGGCTTGTTTTCTACTGATCAAAGCCTAGAGGGAGCCACATTGTTTTACTTCAGCCTTTAAGAAACTTGGATTTGCATTCATGACCTTTTTTTATAAATAATAAATATGAATTATGTCTATTTTTGGCACAAAGAAAAGCAAAAATATATTTTATCTGCGCTGTTTGTGTTGTGTGAATGTGTTTTATTTATTTGAATCACTAATGCCAGCCAGCATTAGAAGGCTGATTTACACCAGAGGAGAGTTACTAGCACTGGGGAAGAATAGACAAACTGAACTCCGTCGTGACATTCCACCGGAGCTAATTCGGAAGTACCGGGGCTGCTGAGCTGGTCGTAAATACAAGGCACGGCTGAAGGCTAAGACTGCTAACCGGCGCTGCTTCAAGCCATCCGTTCCCTCCGTCCTGATGGGGAATGTCAACGCCTTGTCCAACAAAACGGATGAACTCGCAGGCTGATCAAGACACAAAGGTACTACAGGGAGAGCAGCCTCCTCATCTTCACAGAGACGTGGCTAACCAGCCACGTACCGGAGGCTAATGTGGATCTGCCCGGCTTTACCACCGTGATAGCAGACCGCGACCCAAACACCAGCGGGAAGAGCAAAGGCGGTGGTCTAATCCTGTACACTAACCAGCGATTGTGTCATCCCAACCAGCTGACCGTTAAAGCGGCGATCTGCGACTCTAACCTGGAGCTGGTAGTGGTTAGCATCAGACCGTACTACACCTCACGTGAGTTCTCCCACGTCATCGCGCTCTGTGTTTACATTCCCCCGAGAGCGGACGCAGAGGCGGCGCAGGAGTTCATCTTCAACACGACCAAGCACCCAGAGGCTTTTATCCTCATTTCTGGTGATTTTCATCATGTTACACTGGACACAACACTGGCCACTTTTCACCAATATGTTGACTGTCCCACCAGGAAAAATAACACCATAGATTTACTGTATGCAAACATTCTGGATGCATACTCAACTGTCCCTCTCCCTCCCCTTGGAAAATCTGACCATAGCCTCATACACCTCCAGCCTCAATACATTCCCGCTTGTAAAGAGGCAAATGGCCACCACGCGACAAGTCTGGAGGTGGTCTGCTGGAGCAGAGGAGGCTCTCAGAGACTGCTTCCAGTCTGACTGGAATGTCCTGCTTGAGTCACATGGGGAGGATATTGATGGAGCAGTGGGATGTATGACAGACTATTTTCACTTTTGTGTGGACATGGTGGTCCCAGTCAGAACTATGAAATCCTTTCCCAACAATAAGCCTTGGGTCAGAAGTGATGTTAAAGAAGTTCTGAACAGAAAGAGGGCATTCAGGAACAAAGACCTGGAGGAAATGAAGAAGGTCCAAAAAGAACTTAAAGCGTGCATGAGGGAGGCCAAGGAGGAATACAGGGGTAAACTGGAGAAGAAGCTGAGAGACAACAACATGCGTGATGTCTGGCATAGCATGGGAGTTATGACCGGCTGCAGCAAAAAAGGGGGATGAGGGGTTGAAGAAAGCCAAAGAACTAAAGATCTTTTTTAACCGGTTCAGTGGCCCTCAATCTGCCAGTCCCTCCCCGCAGGTCTCCTCCAAACATCCTCTCCCTTCCACTCATCTCCCCCCATCCCCCTCACCTGGTTCCAGCCACCACCCTCCTCCCATCACTGCTGAGCAGGTGAGCAGGGGGCTGAGGTGGGTCCACCCCAGGAAGGCGGCGGGACCAGACCAGGTGTGCCCGCGACTTCTAAAAGCCTGTGCTACTGAGCTGGTAGGACCTCTACAACAGGTCTTCAATCTGAGCCTGCAGCTGGGGAAGGTCCTGTCACTCTGGAAAACCTCATGTATTGTTCCCGTACCCAAGAAGAGTTGTCCCAGTGAGCTGAGCGACTACAGGCCAGTCCCTCTCACTTCATACGTCATGAAGACGCTGGAGGGGCTGGTCCTGCAGCAGCTGCGACAGCAGGAGCAGAGTGCCAGAGACCCTTTGCAGTTTGCTTATCAAGCAAAGCTGGGGGTTGAAGATGCTGTCCTTTGCCTCCTACATCGAACCCTCTCCTACCTGGGTGTGGGGGGGTGTGCAGTGAGGATGCTGTTTTTTTTTTTGTTATGTTTTTTTTATTTTTCAAGCGCTTTTAACACAATCCAGCCCCTCCTGCTCCAGCAGAAGCTCCTCTCCCAGGCTGTCAACCCCCACCTGGTGAACTGGATTACGGACTACTTGACCAACAGGCCACAGTTCGTCAGGATGGGGAGCTGCTGCTCCTCCATGCTGACCAGCAGCACAGGAACTCCATAGGGCACCGTACTTTCGCCTCTCCTCTTCACCCTCTACACTACTGACTTTCAATATAACTCTGTAACATGCCACATTCAAAAATATTCGGATGATACTGTGATTGTGGCATGTGTAAAGGGGAGTGAGGAGGGAGAATACAGAGGCCTGGTGCAGGACTTTGTGGAGTGGACCGGGCTCAATAATCACCATCTGAACATTCAGAAAACAAAGGAGATGGTTTTGGACTTTCGTCAGAGATCCACTGCTCCACGGCCCATTGACATCCATGGAGAAGTGGTGGAGGTTGTTGACACACACAAATTCCTGGGAGTCGTTTTAGACATTAAACTGATCTGGTCAGCAAACACGGACACCATTTACAAAAAAGGGCAGAGCAGGATGTACTTTTTAAGGAGGCTCGCCTCTTTTAATGTCTGTTCAGAACTTCGTTTCATCTTTTGTCTATCTGTGGTTCTCAATGTTCTTAATAGGTTTCCCTCATCATGAGAAAAATGCAACTACAACGTGTTAAAAACTTTACATTTTTTTTTTTTTTTTTAATCAGAGTGGGTCTGAAAGTTCTGCAACTGAAGGTCATCATTTTGCATAATTGCAATTGTTTTATTGGAGTCTCTTCTCAAAATGTAATTTCTGGAATTCTATGTAACGCCTGTTGTAGAATTCTATGTAACATGTGTTGTAGAATTCTATGTAATGCATGCTGTTATGTGTTTAGTTGTTCTATTAAGAGATCAAATATGAATCAAATAGGTAAAATATAGAGTTTGTGTGTTTTAAAACAGAAAACTCAAAAAGATAAATTTAAAGTTTCTAAAATAAAGGAAGCACACAACTTTTTTTCAAAATAAAACAAGATAAATGACCTAAAAATGATGGTATTGCACTTTTACATTAAATGTATTGCACTTTACATTATTATTTAACAACTAATAATTGGATCCACTGTTTTTGTTTTCCTTATCAAGGTCATGACAAAGACCTGCAATCTGCACACAGAGGATGTCTTGGTCACTGATCTCCAGTTCTGGTTGATTTTCTGAGAGAGTTTTTGCCAACACTCCTGCCAAATATGCCACCCTTTGTATTCAAACAGAAACATATCAAAATGTTGGCTGTAACTTAATGTTACTGTCTATAATCATTACTACTGACCCAATTGAATGTTCAAAGCGATTGTGTGAAGCTCCTGGGTAAACAAGATATCCCCCACCGAGCTGCTTGATGTTTCGCAGTCTTTGGAACTGAGGCGTGCCAATGATTTTGACAAGAAATGGATGTAACTCCACATGACCATGGACGGAATCATTAAACACCTGAAAATGGAAACTATTTGAAGTTGTTCATTTATTTAGCTAAGAAAATTCCTGTTTTAAACCTTCATTACCTTTCCAAGCTCTCTGTCATCATTCATGCAAAGAAGGAAAGAGAAGGACATATTAGGAAACACATTAAGCATAAATAGACATCATCAGTATTTTCTTTTCATCACAGTACCTTAAATTCAGATGTAGGTAAGCTCTACAACTGGTTACTGAACAAGTTAATTTCATTCTAATACAATGCCATATTTTTTTTTTCTTTAGTCTTACTTTGCATGTACAAAATGCTGAGTTTAATAATGATTTAAGTACCACTGTAATAATTATGTTTATTTCTGAAATTTTAAATAGGAATTAAAACTTACCTTGGTAGATTCTGGGCCATTTTAGTTTTTGTGTTAAAGCTCTTTTGTCACAAACAAGCTAAAATTCAAACAAATTGTTGCTTTCTTGTTCCAAGAACTAGCACAAATGAGAATGTAATACAACTGATTGAAGATAAGTGCAAAAAAGGGCTGGGATAGAGAATAAATACAACATTTTCAGTCACACCCATCTGTTTGTCTAACAATCATCTGATTGGACATTGACCTTTGCAAAGATCTTGTTGACAAAACTCATGTTAGACTTGTTTTTTATTTTAACTAGGTTTCAAAGAAGAAAATAAATATGTTAAAATCCGTTATCTTTTACTGTTTATGTGAATCAAAAGTTGTCTTTTCCAAACAAGTTTCACTGTAAATTCTTCTAGCATTGATGTGTCTTTCCATCAGCACACTAGAATGAACTGTTTGTCTTGTAGCTGAGTAAATTTAGATTGCACAAATTACTGTGCCATGTTGCCATATAATGATGCATCAAGACAATAAGCTCTGAAACTCAAGTTTTAGAAAAACATAATGCAATGTACATATTTTTTTCTGTCAATTTTAAGATATGAGAGACTAGTGCTTTGAAAAAATTTGAACTTTTTTTGACACTGTGACAAAATAGTTATACTGTATATACTTTCCACTTATGGTTAGCACTTTCAGAAATATCATGAAGGAACAAAACAGACTCAACTTGTTTAAAGTTGTTTATTGATTTTTGTGATGTCTCACGTCATCTTCCTGATGCTCACAGGAAAAAATAGTGGCCAAGGGCCTGTTTAAGGGTGGGGCACAGGAAGTGAGATGGGTTGAAATTTTTTGCCTACTTTTTTTGATTTGTAACGTTTTGAGGTGTTTGTTTATTTATGTCTGTTTTCTTTACAGGAGTTTAAATTAATAGTTTGCAGGACATTTCTGTCTTTTGTCTTTTTTTTCATATTGTTTGATTAAGGTGACTTCCTTCCTGGGTGTGGCCAGCCAATTAGCTGAGATCTATAAAATGGAAGCTCAGTGAAAGATGAGGCTGGCAGAGGGAAAAGGCTTGTGTGAGCTGTGCAACTTTGAATAAAACTCTGTTCCTGAACTTGGAAGAAGATCTGCTTCCTATGTTAACCAGGCCACTCCTGTCACACCACAATGTGACAGACACTTATTTGTGCATTTGTTGAAGGATTTCTGACTGTACACCTTATGTTAGACTAAATCTTGGCACTATCTGAATGGGGTACAAAATTCATTCTGAATTTGTCACTGATGCTCAATTCAACTGTTTGACAAACATTATATTTGATCAATTCAACAGAGGATCACTGTAAATATTTCTAATAGAGAGCACTGATGTTTCTCTTTCCATCAGTACACTTCATGTTTGAGAAAATCTAAACAGTATGTCTGGGCATATTTACATTTATGCAAATTAATGTAAAGGTCACCATCAAGAAATAAAGGATTCATGAAGAAACTGCATTAAAGGGTTAGTAATGGGGTTGTGGGTCTTTTTCGGTGTTAACTGTATTTCGCCTTATATTTACAATTTCCAAATGTTTTAGCGTGTTTTGAGCAAGAAATATTGAAATAAAACAGCATTTTTGCGGCCAAATTTCCTCTTCCGGGGAAAAGCTCTGTTTTGGTCACGTGGTACGTGTGACGTCACCAGGGTCAACATAGCAAGATGGCTTCTCCTTTGTGTGTCGGAGCTAGCGATGTCAGCGATAGCGCCGATATTTCAAGGTCCACAATTCTGTCTTCAGACTCAGATTGTGGAAACATT
>NC_050518.1:10830260-10830693 GCF_002922805.2 Oryzias melastigma | reverse complement strand
GCACATTGCCAGGCTAGCTTGTAATCAGAGGATATTTAACTATATGCTCCCTTACCTACTATATTGGAGTTCGGGGGTGTAGTTATAATTTTCATTGCATCCATTACACATATTTCTCTATCGAACTAAACAGAGGGAAGATGTTTTTTTGCACTGAGCCAGGGTAATCCATTCCCCCTGCTGCTGTGGCTTTTATATTAATATTATACTAATATTGGTATGCTAAACATTTGAGATTTTCTATCATTGTTATTATTACCATTTGCTTTATGTGGCTTACTACATGCATCCTACTATTAACATGTTTTAATTAAAATTAAATAGCAATGAATTGCTAGTAGGCTGCTAGGAGTTGGAAGCTGGGGGAAAGTATGCTGCACTGGGGTTCTGTCCTCTTTTATTATTTACCATTTATCTTCTCTATTCCTTCTTA
>NC_050518.1:10827723-10829964 GCF_002922805.2 Oryzias melastigma | reverse complement strand
ACCCTTTCACCAGTCTGCTCGTTAAAGTAAAAGAGTTGATTGAATCAAAACTCACACAGTTGGTTTGACAATGGGTGAAAAGGACATTCCAATTTAAAAACAACAATCTAGGTTCGTGTACGATTCCCCTATACTAAGTTATATGGCGAGAGGTTTCCCAAAAAGACTGTTTAACTAATTTATTTATCTTTCTTTACGGGTGGAATAAAACTACAACACAAGACTTTCAGAATTTTCCCTTTTATATTAATGAAAGTAAAACACAGGAAAACAGCAGCAGAAGAAAGACAAAAAAAAAACCCAGACTAACAGATAAATGCAAAAACTTTGTTCGCTCTGTATCCAAAAAACAAAGGTTCAGTTCAGTCCTGTTCTTGTATGAGGGTGAGAATGTGTGTGTGGGTGTGTGTGTGTGTATGTGTGTTTGAATGGCCGTTGGCGCGCGTTGGAGCTCAGAAGACCGCAATCCTACCGCCTTAATCCTGACGGGTGAGAAGGTGGTACAGGTTGAAGACACTCTGCCGATGTCCTTGACACTGCGCAGCAGAAGTCCGCGGACGTTCACCGTCTCTTCTTCTCTCAGGTAACGGCCCACAAAGCTAGCTCTGCTGCTAGCTTAACGGTGAAGCTCTTGCCGCCGTGGTCAGAGTAATCCCGGCTTGAACTCGCGTTCCCTCGGTACAAACTCGGTCTGAGTGACCTCCGGCTCAGTTTCCTCTTCCGCGGAGCGAGACGTCAATCGGTTCTCTCTCCTTTTTTTTCCCTCTCTTCTTTTCTGTCGGCGAAGAACGAAGCAGACTCCCTTGTCGTTCTCCACACGAGCCTCTCTCTCTGTCTTTTTTTTTCTCTCGCACCCCGCGCTTTTTTTTTCACCAGCTACCCCTAGTTTCCGCCCACACATTTCAAAATAAAACTCTGAACAATAAACAACGTGACTTAATAAAAACAGATTACTACACTAGTAAATTTACGACTTTTAATCTCGTAAATCTACGAGTTTTAAAGTCGTAAATTTATTGAGAAAAGAACCAAAGCTGTCAGGTTATCAGAGCCATGCTCGAAGCTGGAAGACATGGAGCATCTCGTGAAGCTTTATTTACAGATCGGAACCTTTTGGCGACTCTAAATCAAATCATCAATATCCGGGTCTGTAATGCAGATTTTCATATGCAAAATAAAGAGCTTAGAGACATGTTTGCAGGACCGTCCGCCACTTTATTATTATTTATTTATTCACTTATTTAATCACTTTATTCACATACCCGGAAGCTCTTTCACCACCTTACTGCATGTCTCTGACGTGCGCAGAAACCAAAGGAGGATGTAAACAGTGGTCCGTACGCCCCCTTCTCCACATGAATCGTCCCGTTTCAACACACAACAACAGGGGATGACAACAGCCTGTCACGTTAGCTAAGTACACTGAAAATTCTGAAAACGATTCCTTTGAATGAGATCTGATCTTTCACGGAGGAAGAAATGACTGGTGGACCGCTGCGAGTGTCGATGGTTTCATCAACGGATCTGCAGAGATCCTGCAAGCCACCATCAATGATTAATAAACTGCAAATCAAACAAAGAAACTTCCAAACATGTGCAATGTTTTAAACATTCAGTTTACCTGTTGAAATCAGAAGCTTTTCACAGTTTAGTCGGTCTGTTTCTGCTCACAGTGTTCATTCACAATAGGCTCATTTCAATTGTAAATCTCGTAAATTTACGACTTTAAAAATCATAATTTTATTTTATTTTATTTTTTTTGATGGCCCTAATACTCTGTCGGACCATAACAACAATGTTTATAGAATTCAGCTTTGCTGCAGCGCACACACATACATGTATCTGCAGACACCCTGGGTCCGCCTGCATTCTGCTGCTGCCGCTGTCTCACTCACATGACGTCAGCGCGTCACATGACCCAAATCGAGCCGTTTCTGAAGCAGGGCGAAATGCGACTGTGATTTGTCGTTGATTTTGTCAAATTTTACAAAAACCTGCGTTTGTCAATGGTAATTATTTGTTATTTTTGATACATTAGAACATATGGAATATATCTGGATACGCATTTTAGCTTTGTCCCAGCCCATTACTAGTCCTTTAAGGAGAGAGCACCTTTGGCTTTATTCATACACTGCCATGCACATCGGCTCAATTTAGTATTGACTCAGGGGGCCTAAAAGCTTAAAGAATGCAAAATATTTTACTTGCATCTCACTGGCCTTGTTGCTTTTTTTTTTTTTT
>NC_050518.1:10824897-10826225 GCF_002922805.2 Oryzias melastigma | reverse complement strand
AAGAATTGAGTAGCACTGCTCTAATGGAACTATTTCATCACATTCTGGAGCATGACGAGCATGATGAGGGCTGGATTTAAAGCACGTCTGGATGATTTTGAGTTTTGTTTTTTGCTTCACACATTTAATGGCATTTTTGAGTACTCAGATGTGCTGTTTTCAATACTACAGAACAAAAAACTGAATGTACAGTTTTGTCTCGCAAGGGTTAAGGAGTTTTGTGACACAGTTGAGCGAGAGAGGAGCCGATGCGAGGAAATCTACGAGGCCACTGAATAGGGTGGTAACGAGTATCCTAGTGCTCGGGTATTCGCGATTTGCTCCCAAAAATTTGAGTACGGATATTCGCGACGTCCAAGATCACTGATTCGCAATCTTTATAAATGTAATAAATTGTAGTAAAATATGATCAAAATATCACCTGGGAATGATGTATTTTTGCTCTGAAATGCAGAGTAATGTAGGATTTTAAGTTTACGAACTAAAACAAAGAGCCACGGTACCGCCAATGGAAGTAAACACATCTTCATGACGGTGAAGCTTCCAGTTTTCAAAGTAAAACTAGCGAGAGCTTTTTCCTTTCAAAAACTGAGACTGAAGTTCGGCTCACAGACATAACTTCTGAAAAATGAATTAGCTTTAACATCGGAGCTTTAGCTTCAGTGTTTACATTCTTTTGACTATGATAACTCTTCAACATTTGACGCTTAACGAAACTCCAGCTTATTCTGAAGAAATAGCCTCGCGCTGCTGACAGGCGGATGGAATCAACATGAATCAGCTGATTCTGCAGCGAAAAAATAAACAAAAACGTTTTTCATACGAGCTCTCCACCAATATGTAATGCTTAGAACGTAAAATATTGAAGAACTTTGAGGATAGAAAACTGTGGGGAACATTTTCAGATTCTGTTGTTAAATAATCCAAAACAGCAGTGATTTGTATCCTTTTTATGTTTACTGCTGAACCAGAAGAAAAAAAAAGTTTAAAATGACAAACAACATTTCTTTCCATCTGAATCTTTGTGTTTTTTAATCAGTTTTGTTCATTTTGATCTTCTGCTCTAAATAAATGTATAAATGATGATTAAATACAAATAATTTAAATTTTCATCCATCCAGTAAATAGACATACACATGGCAATAAACATATTAAAAAGTAAGAATCGTGGCTCGATTCGTGAATCGTTGAGCTTGATTTGTGAATCAAATCGGATCGCCACCTAAGCAATGATCCACAGCCCTACCACTGAACGCACTGCGGGCGCGTAAGGTGGTGCCTCAATGAGACAAATTCTACATTGAATTTTACACCTTACACACTAGAGT
>NC_050518.1:10820063-10824886 GCF_002922805.2 Oryzias melastigma | reverse complement strand
GACAAAAAAAAAACAGGAAGGAAAACTTTATTCATTTTCTTTTAAACAAACAATTTCCAATAAGTCATCTGAACAATTAATCATTTAAATAAAAACATTATATATTAAATATTTCTGTTACATACACTGATTACAAGAATATATTTAAGATAAGTATTTTCCCCTCACCAACTGGATAGGTGATTAATCAGTTTATAAACTGATTAATCACCTATACACAATATATACTTTGATGTTACTATAATTAAAAAGTAACATCAAAGTATAGATTTCTGATTCTAAAATATACAGGAAAATTACCCACAAAAACAAGTAAAATGAAATTGAAATGTTTTACTACTTTATATGAAAATAATCATTAAAAGGCATTATTTCCCTTAACAAACCTTTAGAGGCATTATAATAATAAAGTAAAAATTAAGACGCAGTATATTGTTACAGTTATATGTTACAGTCTGTCAGTTCTGTTAAGTTCTTTTTACTCATTCTTGTGTTCTTTTCCTGTGCAGGTTGGCTGTGGCTTTTCCTGGAGGGCTCCGCCTCCTTCCTGTTGGCTCTCCATGGATTGGCACACAGCTGCCTGCACTTTAAGTTAATTTGTTTTAAGGTTTAATTAAGTGGTTTTGTCTCTCCACTGGTTTAGGTCTCTTTTGAGTTTTGAGTGGCACTTTTTGCTAAACATTTTTGGTTCATTCACTCTGGCTTGTTGTCTTGTCCTGCATCTGGGTCATCCTGATACCTCCCTGACAGTATATCAGTACACAAGTGGCACATTCAGGAGATTTCAGCAAAATGGCATATAAATGAAGCACTTTCAAACAATTTTTTAATATTTAATTTGAAGAACATGATTTTAAGCTTGTTAAAGGTCAAGTTGATGATTATAAGTGCATCTTTATGTCTTTGTCTTTACTGTCTTTGTCTTTTTGACTTTCCGTGCGTGGAACCCGATGTAGATGAATCTGCTTCATCTTGAGCAGGCTGACGACGCTTGTTGTCACTGTCATTGAAAATGTCCACCTTGTATTTCAAGAAAGATAAAAAAAGAAGTAGTAATCTACATTATATGCAATCCCTTTGATCATAAAAAGTCTGATAACCAAGCTTTAATGATTCTTAAGTTTTAATTTTCTGTATTTTCATCTTATTTACTGTAAATCCACTGTCAGCCAGAAGTTGAAATTAAAGCAACTAAAGTTAAATGTTTGCAGCAAACAAAATTTTTTTATAAGGACTAAGCCACATGTGTCAAAAGCAAGGCCCGGGGAGGGGTCCGGCCCTCCAGATCATGTAAATGCATTGTTTTTAATAACCCAATGTTTTTTTGTTGTTGTTTGTTTTTTGTTTTTTTTTATTTCTAACTTGTCTAATTTTGACAAAACACATTTTTATAGAGAGTAAAATATTGGAAACTGTTTAAGGTTTAAGTTGATTTATTTTGGAATAATATTCCTGCCTGTTTTTATTCATATTTATGTTAAAAAGCTTTTCAAGTTTCAAAAATGTAGTCTTAGTGTTCATAGGTTAATTGGTGACTCTAAATCTCCCCTAGGTGTGGATGTGAGAGTGAATGTGTGTGTGATTGTGGCCCTGCGACGGACTGGCGACCTGTCCAGGGTGTACCCCGCCTTCGCCCATCAGTAGCCGGGATAGGCTCCGGTACCCCGCGACCCCAAAAAAGGGAAGAAGCGGTTAAGAAGATGGATGGATGGATGGATAGTCTTAGTGTGTTCAATAAATGTTCATCCTGTTTGGCCCGCAACCTATGGCATGTTTTGGATTTTGACCCCCCCTGTGTGATTGAGTTTGACAACCCTGGGCTAGGCAATAAAACAATAATGATGTATATCGCAATAGAACTTTTTGATAGAAAATGTCTCTCTCACGATTTACGTTTGTTTAAATAGACACAAGAGAGGCTGAACCAATCACTGAGGAAACAGCGCCACGTCAAGTCAGGATCAATTGTTGAACATGACCCACAGTAGCAAGCCTGCTAGCATCACCTAGCAATAGCAGCTAATGGAGAACTGGAGAACATTAGCGTTCCATCTGAAGATTGGACTGGGAGTCAAGCCTTCTCCACCAACATCAGTGTGTGACCTGACCAACGTTCTTTTGGAAGAATGGTCAAAAATTCCTATAAACTCAGAAGAGTTGACTAAAGTCATGTATCTTTGTACATTTGTGTTAACTTTTAGTGAACAAAGATTGACATTGTGACCCCTCCCTAATGCCCTTCTGCATCCAGCTCCAGATACACCACTGCAGTTCACATTATACTTCTGATAAACCAATTAGAATCAGACCCTGCATCTGCAGTAGAGTTTAAACACATTGATTACTGATCTACGCAGGGGGACTTACTAAGGGACGTAGCTAGCCCCTTGAGAACAAAAAGGAGAAACTTGGATCATTCTGGGCCACTCCATGTTAGCTCCTTAAGAGAGACATTGGTTTGTTCTGGTGCGCTGATAGTAAAAAAATTCTCTGTATAACCTAAATTGTTGAATGTGAAGCTTTAATAAATATGGTTACTATCATAATTTGTTTATTTCTTCATGTTGTTCAGCTCAATCTTCTCCCGAATAAAAGACCAGAGCCCAACACGAGCCCTAGTTTGCATGATCCTAAAAAAAGTCACCACCTTGGGGTCTTTCTCATCTACTACTCTGTTTTTTTTTACTGTGGTCCCTACTATAGACACTAGTATACTAGTTAGGTATATTTTTTCCATTAGACCTTATCGGAGTTACCTGTGCATTTCTTTTGATTGTCCTGTCTATTTCTCTTAAAACATCTTTAGCAGCATTGCTGACCTCATCCTTACCTCAAATTTGTTGACCTTGCACCAGTCCCCGAACTTCTTGATGATAGAATCCTTACGTTTTTTAGAATGCTCATGTTTTTCATCTTTATTCTTCCAGTAAAGCCTGATGGTTTGTTCCAAAAAACACTCAGGGAGGAAGTTGGACACCTGACAGAATAAACATTTTGATTTCTTAGTAATACTTGTTTGCTAGTGATACTTGTTTTAAACACAAATGGATGCAAAAAAACAAACAAACAAATTTTTACATTTGTAGTAAAGTGCTGACCTTATTCCTGGGAATGGTAAATCCGCTCTGTGGGTTTTTCTTGCTGTAGAAATATGTATATTTAATGGGATCTTTGTCCTCTTTGCCATAACTGTAGGTGATTGGCTAAAAGTAAATTATAAGAAACCTGTATTTACAAACAGTAAAAAAAATATTCTGAAGGTGAACAATCTTGTATGAATCAATCGTTTTTATTGCAATTATTGCTTGAGTCATTTTTTTAAACACTGTACAGAAAGAACCAAGTCTTTCTGTTGCGTATGGTATTGAAAACATGACGAAATATTTCAGTATTCAGATATTTTAAAACATTTGCAAAATATGGAATTAAGTACAATTTTGAATGTGAATTATTATAATTGACTGTAATAATTTCATTTTTTTCCTCCAAATTAAAGTGTGAAAGTCTGACTTTGACATATATACAGTCTGTGCATGACAGCAGTTTGTCAGAATACAAACATGTATGGATTGTAGAAACAAGAGAAAGTGAACCGAAGACGTTACGTTTCACAGAAATGCCCCAGAAAAACGTGGTTTGGACAGTGGCGGGCCGTCAGGGCCTGCAAGGCCTTCTCTGCTGGCCTAAAAATATCTGAATCACAGACTGATATTAATTATTATTTATTTCCGTGAATACGTATTCTATAATTCCAAATGCTCTGTCTTCGTCCTTTCATTGCTGTCTCCCTGGCTGCGCTGCTTCCAGACGTGTATTTTCCTATTTAAGCATTAACCAATCACATTGCAGCACCATTTGTTGCTAGGGTCAAAGAAATCTGCCTGGAGGGCTTCACAATCAGTTCAAGGGGGCCCTGTAGCATAAAATAATTGTCAAATTGTTGCTTCAACCAATCAGATTTGGGGTAGGCGACACCAAGGCCTTCTAGCAGGCGCACGGAAACGTCAGCATTTTCACGCGCTTTGATTGGATAGTCGGAGAGTGTACAAGGCAGAGCTGGCAAACTGAATCTGTAGCGACTCAGCGAGCTGCACCAGCAAATATATCGAGTGGATTTAATAGCTTTACTGCCAAAGCCATTTTCCAGACAGACTTTTCAAGAAAAGCTAGGCATTGTTAAGCAAAGTCGGGCAACTCTGAAGCTAGCAAGCCTGTCACAACCGGGAGAAGGATTTGAACGTCACTTTCAGTCCTAACTACGAGCGGTACCTTCATTTCGGGTTAGCGATGAAAGTGCTGGATCCACAAACAGAGGAAAGTCATCACGGAGAGTGACACAGATTTAGACTTCCACCTGTCCACTAATTACGTGTTTGGTGGACAAAACAACCTGATCAGTGCGATCGGAGGAGATCAGAAGGGAAGTTATTAAAGCCCTGTTTGTGTCTGTTATGGTGGATGAGACGACAGACGCGAGTAACGCAGCGCAGCGTTATGTGCCGGACACAGGTATTGAGGAGGCGTGTCGGGTTTGAAGATGTTACCAGTGGAAAGCGAGCCGATCACATTGCTGGTCTCATTGTCCAATTTTTGGGTAAAGTTATAGCACAGTTTTGTCTGGCACGGGTAAAGGAGTTCCGTGACTCCGTTGAGCGGGAGTGAAGCTGAAATCTACGAGGCCCCTGAACGCACCGCGGGCGCTCCAAGCGCACGAAGAGGTGCAGCGCAAAATCCTAGCGCGCACTACCGACAATATTATTTTCCAGACACAGACCTTGATCGATCACAAAAACTGATGTTTGTCTCCCTCCTGGACCACAAGA
>NC_050518.1:10801744-10809385 GCF_002922805.2 Oryzias melastigma | reverse complement strand
GCTTCACATGCGCTGCCACGTTACAGTCTGATCAGATGCACGTGAGAAGCGTGTTCAGCGGTATTTAAAATAAATAACCATTCTAACAAGAGAACAGCTGGATATTTTTATCTGTTTAAAAATACGTCCAGTTCCTTTCAAGTTTGCCTCGCGCTTCTCAGACGTCTGCGTCTAATTTAGGCTGCTGGAAAAGTACGTCGAAGATGAAACTTTGGTTGGTGATTTTATGGAGGAGCTGTACCATTCTGTATGGTACCCAACGTATAATTTATAAGCCACAACCAAAACAGTGAAAAAAACAAAAACGAACGTTAAAGCAAAAAAGTCCAAATCACATAACCTCAGAGTGAAATCTCTTTCTACAGAGTAAATCCTCATCTAAAAATGTCGACAGCATGCTCCTCTTGTTGTTTTAAACTGCTGCATCAGTACATTCCATTGAAGAAAACAACAGCAGGACAATGAACATTACATTGTTGAATTGTAAAGTAGGTGTTAAAAGGTCTTCACGGACCCATTGATGAAGTCTGCTCCCATTGGCTACCCGTCATCTGTCAATCAAACGCCCCAGACGGTCGACATCAGACCCACAAACGCTTATTGAGCCATCTGACTGGTCAATTTATAACTCGAATAACTTGTGATAATGGAAACAAATCTTTTAAAAAAATTAGGATTAGAAAAAAGAAGTTAGGCAGAAAGCAGCAGAGGAAGAATGATTATTCTGAGATATAAAATGACCGAGAAATAACTGTCTGTTTCTCAATGTAAGTCAATGGGACTTTGGTCTTTTTGCAACCCAGTGGTACTTCCTATACGGAACAAGGAAGTAGGGGGGCTTGCTCTGTCCAGTTCATCTTTTATACAGTCTATGGGTAAAGCGCACTCTGGTGGACTCAACCAACTTTGAGAATTTAAAAGGGGTGTTTATGTTAAATTTTAGCTCCAAAACTGACGGTGTCCTATCTTAAAGTGAAAGACGAACGCTGCTACAAAGTTTGATTCATGTTCCACCGTGAATATTATGTCCATGACGCGACTGACCGGCCTATGAATGAAGCGGCCCGCCGGGAATCCTCCCGACTCTCCCGATTACCCACTCTGCCTTTGACTTCAAAGTAATCATTGGCATTTTCTTGTGCATCTATTGGCAGGGCGATTTTCAGTAGTTGTCTCAGACTTTTAACTTTCTCTTTAAAACAAAACACAGTTTTACTGTATCCAAGACTACATTTTTGTTTTTATTTTTGTTGTTCTTAGTGTCATAGGATGCTGATGTAGGGGTTAATGGAGTACACCTTTGGGGAGGTGTGGTTGCTGTTTTGGGAGGGCTTTTATTTGTGTCCATAGGCCTTCTGGGGCAGCAAGGGGGAAGGGGATGTAGAGACCGAGCAGGCACGTTCAGACGCCACAAGGTGGAGTAAATTGAGGCGAGGCGAGGCGGGGCAGACGCTGTCACTACTGCAGATCGTACAGTGATCACCTGTCGACGCCCCGCTCAGAGGGCTGCCTGCTGTCGCCACACGCACGGAGGGAGAGGGCCGTCTGCCTCAGTTCTCCAATACTCCCCCTTACCGCTCCCTCAGTTTCTTTTCATCGAAATAGCAGTGGGACTTCGGCATCACCTCTCAAAGTTTGGTTGACTCCAACAGCAGTAATAGTTTGTGTTGGGACTACATTATTTTCTTTAAGAGTTTTGTGTGATTTGTTTTCTTTTGGGGCTTGATACACGTGTTTTTGCATGCTTTACTTTTGTGGAGATCTTTATTGCTGGGGGGGAGGGAGGCTTTGATGATTATGGAGCAAACACTGATTTTGTCTTTTATAACTCCTAACATCTTTTAGTGCCTTTTAAGATTTTATGGACATTTTATGTTTTATTAAATTGAGTGTTAAGACGTTTTTTTTTTTTTTACTTGCTGCATTATTGGGTCATGGTCGTCTCCCCAGTGGATCTGCAAAGTTGCCCCCCTACCTTTCACCTACCTGACAATACCTCTAGTTTGTTTTTCTTGACTTGTGTTTGCATCACCTCAAGTGGAGAGTTAAATGACAAATAGTACATATATTTGTTAATATGTTTTCCATTTTTACTTTATTTTATTACATTTTGTCATTTTAAAAGAGAATCATCAAAATAAATTAATTCCAATTTGTTATTCTGAGTGTTTTTCGTAGATACATTAAAATTTCTGCCATGGAACTAATGCTCATTGTCATCCATCAAAGGAGAAGTTGGCGTCTTATGCTGCGTTCAGAGCAAACATGCTACGGCTGTTTTAATTAACTACTCAATTTACATTGAAACTCGACCCCTCCTCTGCGCGAATTGTGTTCGGTGTGAATGCTGCAATATTCAGACCATGGAATGGCGAGTTATGTGAGAGCAGCTACGGATTAGTTGAATTTGGGAAATCGTGGTTGGTGATTTTACAGAGGGAGCTGTGGATCCAACAACCAGCCTCCACCACCAGCCTGACCTCCAGCTTCAGCTTGCACTGCTAGCCTCCACCACCAGCTTGACCTCCAACTTCGGCCAGCTTTGTTAGCCTCCACCACAACTGTTTTTTACCCTCAACCTGCATTGGTAATCAAAATGATTGGAGGGTACTTGACAATTTTTCTCTTCTTTACATTTGTCTGTAACAATAATTGCATGGTCATCACAAACTCTAGGAAGCTTTTTAGCAATGATTTTTAAAGTACACTTCAACAACTCAAATCTTTGGAAATCAACAACCTACATTTTACTTCAACAGTAGTTATATGCATATACAATTCCCTTGCCTTTTTTCCAGATTAAGTCATTTTTTTTTATCTCTATTTATATTGAAAAGTTATTTTATGATTAATGAAAAAACTTTACTGTACAAAACTCCAATTACTCAAAATCAAAACAATACAAAGATGAGGTTTCTAATACTCTTGTTCTTGTTAATAAATGTGCAGCCAAATCCTTGACCAGAAATACAGCTGCCATCGGATTTTAAATCTGAATCTGGTTTTAGAATTATTCATCTCAATGTGAGCAGTCTATTGCCCAAAATAGATACTGTAAAAATCTGGATTAATTCAACTGGGGGTGATATTATTGTTCTCTCTGAAACATGGCTTAAAAGATCTGTCTCAAATGTCTCAAAAGTAAAATTTGGGAATTTTACTTGATGATTCATTGTCTTTTAAGCCGCATGTCGATTCTCTTGTGAAAAAGCTGCGCCTAAAACTGAGTTTCTACTTCAGAAACAAGCTCTGTTTTTCTTTTCATGCGAGAAAAAGACTTGTTTCTGCAACATTTCTTCCTGTTTTAGATTATGGGGATGTTTTGTACACACATGCCCCAGCTAAGGCTTTGCGCTCATTGGATTTGGTCTTTCATGCCTCTTTACGTTTTATAACAAATTGTGGCGCTCAAACTCTTCACTGTGAATTGTATTCTTGTGTTGGTTGGCCTGCTTTAGCCGTTCGTAGGATGGCACACTGGCACAAATTTATATACAAGGGATTCCTCGGACTTCTTCCGTCATATTTGAGTGTGACTCTGCAGGTTAGATGGACCTTATATTCTCCGGTCTCGGAGCATGTACTTGCTGTCTGTCCCGAGTATTCGGACAGAAAAAGGAAAGATGGCTTTTCAGTACAGGGCACCTACAGATTGGAACTTTCTCCAAAAAACAATCCAGCTTTCAAAGCTCACAACTTTGCCTCAGTTTAATGTTATAATGAAGGGCCTGGAAACAAAATCACTAATCTGTAGCTGTTTTTAATTATTTACTGTTTTATTCTGTTTATTTCATCATATTTGTTTATTTTTAGAGTGTTTTAATTCTATGACATGTTGGGTGTGTGTATTTTTTGCCTCTTGACCAGGACTTCCTTGAAAAAGAGATCAATGGATCTCAATGGGATTTTTTCCTGGTTATTTATGGTTAAATAAAAAAAGAATTATAAAAAAAAAAACAATTCTGTTTGACAGTCAACTTTTGATGAGCTTTGTGATGCTGTGGGACCCCTTGTAGCACCTGCTGTGCAGGGCTCAAGCCTGCCAGTTCCTTCCAAGAAGCGCATTTAACTCTAGAAAAGTGTTTCCATTGCAGTTTTGTGAAGTATGACCATTTTGATGTGCCTCAAAAACCACCTCCTCCAATTGCAAAAAACTTTTTTTTCAATAAATGCGACTTTTTTATACATGTGTGTGGTGTTTCCATCAAGCAAATTTATCATTGCTTATCCAGTTTATGCAATGTCATACTCAAAGGAAACGTGGCTATTGAAAACATATTCTGTAATATTATGATAACTTCATCTACTATTTTTGTTATTTCGACTATGATTTCATGACCTTATCACATTTTTTGAGAAATGTTGGAAATAAATGCAATGATGCAGAAACTAATTTAACTTAGAATCATCTAAAAACAATTAGCAATAAAGCAAATGGGAAAGACTTAACAAGTGAACTAAATAAAAGAAAAGTGCTTGTAAATAATGGAGCTCACCACCACTTCCAGTGTGCCATTCCTAATTTCTTCAAGTTCTTCAAGTGTTAGGTCGTCTTTCAGTTGTTCTTTCAGACTTTCAATTTTCATCTAAAACATGAAACGTTTTCTGTTACCAATTTTACATTTATTTAATGACTTAAACTTCATAATTGTACTTACCTTTGGTATTATCGTGCCATGTTTTCTCACCTTAAGTAGAGAGTTAAATGATTAACGGAGAACACAGATTTGTTAATACATACTTCTTAAATGATGTAATTTATCTACAATCTCATTTACTGTAACTTCATGATTTTTATTTTTTTTAATAATTAGGGAGACAAAATAGTGATGTAAAAATGAATTGGACTGAGGATGATCTAGATAATATCATGTGTTTCCCTTGGGCTGATTACCACTCCCCCCTGATGGGTTCCACCTGTGTCTTTTTGTTTTCTCCCTCCCCTTCCTGTATATAGTGGGTTCCTCCACCCACTTCCTTGCAGGTTTGTCTTGTTGCCACATGCACTAAATCTTGTCTCCCTTTCGAGGTTTTTTTTTTTTTTATTTTCTTTTTTGCTGATTTTCTTTTTTTCTTTTTTTTTGGAGCTCGCAGCTGTCCTGAAATTCAAAGCCTGACAGTAGAGATGGAGAAACCAAAGCTTTCTGAACCACTGAACCAAAATGAACCAATTTGTATCGAAATGGTTCAAGGTTGTGAAGCATTTGACACACTAAAAACTAGTGACATCTGTAGGCCGAACAACAAAATTGCATCACTATGGAAGGAAAAAAAAGACCAGTGTGTCTTAAAGTGTGAGTCATTATGTGTGTTAAGTCACATGCAGCAATACAACTTTTATGATTTCCAAAATATGTTTATTTCATAAATAATCTTAACAAGGTTGTGTCTAATTAACATTACATGATTAAAATGTGTAAAGCAAATACTGTTTGTTTGCGAGATGGTTTAAAAATAATAAGTTACATTGACTATGTTCAGCACACCATTTGGATGCTACAGGTTTCTGCGTATGCCATTTGGAATCAACTCTGCCAGTGAAGTTTTTCAAAGAACAATGGAGCAGCTCTTTGCAGGTTTTCCATGTTCAGTGATAGTGGATGACATCATTGTTGGTGGCCGCAACACTGCAGAACACGATGCCAACTTGGAAAAGGTGCTCGAGCGAGCAAGAGAAATCAACCTCAGACTCAATCCAAGGAAATGCAAATTTCGGCAGAGTGAAGTCTCCTATGTTGGTCACATTTTCACAAGCAATGGCCTCAAAGCTGACCCTGCCAAGACTGCTGCAATCACCAACACGCCCACTCCTACAGATGTTGCCTCTCTGCAACGCTTTCTGGGCATGGTGAACTATCTATCCAAGTACATCCCAAATTTTAGTGACATTGCAGCCCCACTCAGAAAGCTAACTCACAAAGACACAGAGTGGAGCTGGTTCCAGCAGCACCAAAATGCTTTTGATGACCTTAAAGCATGTTTGACAAACCCCCCTGTGCTGGCTTATTATGATGTTAATGAGCCTGTCACACTGACCTGTGATGCTTCTTGCTTTGGGCTGGGAGCAGCCTGCATGCAAAATAACAGACCTGTTGCTTTTGCTTCTCGCACTCTCACAGACACAGAGACACGCTACGCACAGATCGAGAAGGAGCTTCTAGCTGTCGTGTTTGCATGCATGAAATTCAAGGACTACATTTATGGAAAAGCTACAACCGTGGAGACGGATCACCAACCCCTGGTGACAATTTTAAAGAAACCCATACACGCAGCTCCCGCCCGCCTGCAACGCATGCTACTAAGACTGCAGTGTTTCAACATCACACTGGTCTACAAAAAAGGCAAACACATGTATCTTGCCGATACACTTTCAAGGGCTCCTCATTCTAAAAAAAACCCAGAGCTCTATAGAAGATGATGCTTTTGATGTCATGTCTGTCAGCTACATCTCCACCAACCGTCTGGAGGAACTGAGAACCCACACTAAAGAAGATCCAGAGCTCAAGGCTTTGAGCTCTGTGATCAAACAGGGTTGGCCAGACAAAGAAAGACAATTAGACCCTGTCCTTCGCCCCTTCTTTCCGTACCGGGATGAACTCACAGTAGAGAACGACATTGTCGTAAAAGGCCACAGAACAGTCGTTCCAAAGTCCCTGCGCAGAGAATATGTGAAACTTGTGCACACAGGACACCCAGGAATAGAGGCGACAAAACGCAGAGCCAGGAACATCCTATTCTGGCCTACCATGTGCAAAGACATCATGGAGGAGTTGCTCTCATGTGCAGTGTGCAACAGCACAAAGAAACACCAGCAAAAGGAGCCGCTTCTCCTACACACAGTTCCAGAACTCCCGTGGTCCACAGTGGCAGCTGACATTTTTGAATGGCATGGTAAACACTATCAGGTGCTTGTTGATTCATACTCAGGCTGGTTTGAAGTTGATCTCATGAGTGAGTTGAAATCATCCACTGCCATCTGCAAGTTAAAGAGACATTTTGCCGTTCATGGCGTTCCCCACATTCTTCATACAGACAACGGGACTCAATACACAAGTCAGATGTTCAAGGATTTTGCAAAACACTGGGATTTCACTCATGCTACCAGCAGTCCTGAATACCCACAATCCAATGGACTTGCTGAGAAGGCGGTCTGTAGCGCAAAACAGCTCATGGAGAAGTCACATCGAGACGGGACTGATGTGTTCCTCAACCTTCTAAACATAAGAAGCATTCCCCGTGACTCGACACTTGGCTCTCCAGCTCAGCGATTAATGTCCAGACAGACCCGTGCACCCTTCCCAGTAAACACATCACTCCTAACACCTCAACCACTGCATGCTCAGAGAGTTCATGCCCAGCTTCTTCACAAAAGGCTCACTCTCAAGCGTCACTACGACAAGTCAAGCCGCCTACTTCACCCTCTACCAGAAGGACAAACAGTTCGCATGCAGACCACTCATGGTCATGACAAACTTGGAGTAGTAAAGAGCATCTGTTTAGAACCAAGATCCTACATCATTCAATCACAAAGAAGAGAACACAGGAGAAACAGATGCCACATCCTTCCTGTGCCTGAACAGCTGCATCCAACACACCTCACAGACGACTCGGACAGTGCAGCTCAACTTGACCCCAAAGTAA
>NC_050518.1:10800283-10801580 GCF_002922805.2 Oryzias melastigma | reverse complement strand
AAGGCCCCTCGTCTTGTTTTTTGTGTCTCAACCATTCCTTTGTTTAGAGTTCTGAACATGATAAAGCCACTGTTAATATTATTTTGCTAATTATATCTGTCACAGTACTTAACTTTAAGTTGTATTAAATATTTTGCTATATTTACTTTCATATGCTTGGAAGGCATATGCTAAAGAGAAGGGATGTAGATCATTCGACAGAATGTCTTTATTTTTACCCTTGCAGGACACCGTAGCGAGGAAGTGAGTTGTTCGCCTGAGAGCTCTAAGATGTAATGTACGGTCGCGGCAATCTCAATAAACGGCTGCGTTTACGTTCCATCGGATGTGATCCTTGACTCACACAAACGTACCCGGATTTAGGAGAAATCCACAAATGTTAACTAGATTAAGATAAAGTGCTGAAGAATTTAACATGTCAGAGCTCACCACCACTTCCAGAAGGCCACTCTTAATATTCTTAAATTCATCTTTTGTCAAGTCTTCTTTCAGTTCTTGTTCCAGTTTCTCAATTGTCTCCTAAAACAAAAACAGTTTTCTGTTATCAATACTTTTTTTTTAATCATTTAAACTTCATTTTTGTACTTACCTTTGGTATTGTCTTGTCAAGTTGTCTCACCTTAAGTGTGGGGATCAATGACAGCATATGGATTTGTTAACAAATACATCTTGTTGCTTTGAAAGAGAATCAGAATGCTAGGCTTTCTGTCTTAAATGTCCAAAATACATTTTCCATGACATACTTATGCTCATTTAAACTACAGACAGAAAAAAATCATTGAAAGTGTAAATGCAGACAAAATTTAAAGTATACATGTACTCTCAAATATTTTCTTTATACAGGCCCAATACAATCTTGTTTCCTGTTGTAATTTAAAAGTTATTATAAGGGAACACATTTGCCTTTTTTATTACCCATGTCAAGTCATAGGCTTCGTATTTGTCTTTTGTGTAGCCTTCAGATGCAACAACCTGTCTCTGTAAAGAGAAGATCATGTGGAGTTATCTTTTCCCAATAAGTAAGTTCTAAAAATATTTTCCTAGATATTCTAACAATATATCTGTCCTGGGAAGTCACAGCTTCTGTGCAACCATCTGCTTCATCTAAAGAACAATAGCAAGCTGGTGGTGGATGCATCACATCCACTTTCCTTTTGGGAAAGTTGTCAGTGTGTCAACCTCCTTGTTTGAACTGAAATTGGTTCAGAAAGGTGTTTTTACTCAGGAACCAGATCATTGAGTCCAGGATGACAACCACAATGTTATGTCTTATTGTTGTTTCCATGTTCTATTAAAT
>NC_050518.1:10767700-10800183 GCF_002922805.2 Oryzias melastigma | reverse complement strand
GTGGCGACCCCTGAAGGGAAAAGCCGAAAGGAAAAGAAGAAGAATATTTTATTTTTATTTCACAGTTCAGTTGTGTGCCACTTTATGTTAGCCTATCTCTATCAAATAAAATTCCAATCAAATATCATTGTGCTTGTGGTCATCATGTGAAACAATGTGTAAAAATTCAAGGGATACATTTGCCAATGTTTAGTTACTTAAATTTTTTAAGTAGTACACCCTGGTCTTTCTTATTTGCAAGCTTGCTTGTCTCATACTTGCCTCTGCCATTATCACTGATGTATCAAGTGTTTTTAGATCTAAAATTACCTGTACATCAACATTGGATTTCAAATCTAATCATAAAACCAGTTAAGTCTAACATTGCTGTCCTGAATATTACCTCAAATCCATTGTTTTCGCACCAGGTCTGGAACTCTTGTTTAGCTTCTTTTAGATTTTTTTTGTCGTTATTCTTCCAGTAAACTCTGATGGTTTGTTCCAAAAAGCACTCAGGGAGGAAGTTGGACACCTGACAGAATGACATCAACAAACCTTTTGAACTTCTAAGTAATACTGGTGTAAGACATTAAAGAATACACAAAACACACAAAAATGTAAAGAAACATTAACAAAGGAAAAAAAAAAAACATATTTCTGGTACAGTTCTGACCTTATTCCTGGGAATGGTAAATGCTGTTTTAATGTCATTCTTCTTGTAGAAATAGGTATATTTAATTGGATCTTCTTTCCCTTTGCCATAACTATAAGTGATTGGCTAAAAGAGATTTAAAAGAATGATTATTTCCAGTAGAAATATATTCTGCAAGTCAACAACTTTGTACAGTTCAATAACTTGATTTGAATCCATTTTTTAACAGAGTATAAAAAAGTCAACCTCTTGATTATGACAAAGCATAATATTTAATCATGATAAAACAAGACGATTTTCAGACCAAACAAAACATGCTAAATCTATCGTTACATTTATAATTTAAAAGGAATCAATAACATTTCACATGATAATTGTTTTTTTTTCTGTCTAACCTAAATGTGAAAAATCTGACTTAAACATTCATACATGCAATGGAATTGTTTGTCAGGATACAGAGGTGGTACACAGAACTGTAACTGTTAAAATAGGACTGAGGATGTATTGTTTTAACAGAGGTGCAACAAAAATATGTGTAATTGGTCTGGATAATTTTTTAGTTCTTCTGCAGTTTTTGAATGTCTTTCACAAATGCATGATCTGCCCTCATGTAATGTTAAGGCTGAATCTAATCATTGAAGCAAACAGTGAAAGACCAGACAAGTGAAACGGTTTTAAAAAGTGTAAAAGAATAATAGAATTAAGAACTCACCACCACTTCAAAGTAATCATTGTCGTCTTCTTCTTCTGGAAGGATGCTTTTCAGTTCTTCTTTCAGATTTTCAACTATGTCCTGGAAACAAGACAGTTTTTGCTGTAACTGAAACTGCATATTTTGGGTTTACTAAGTTGTATTGATTTCCTTTAATTTTCTTGTCGTTTTTGTATCACCTCAATTGTTAGGTTAAACGAGAGACAGCAACTTGGATTATTTATTAAATACTGTATCTTCATCTTCTTGTTCAAAAAATAATTAGTCCAATAAACAGATTTCAAAATGTTATTCTGGGTGTAAAAGTCATTGGCATTGTGATTTCAGTGGCCAAAGGCAATGTCTATGACTTAATGTAGAGTATTTTATAGTTTTAACAAATAAAATGTTCATTGCCTCAGCACAAGTTTTAGAGAATATTTGTAAAACAGCAATACAAGAGTTTATGAACCTAGACAAATTTCAAGAAGACATGTAGTATATGAGAGAGAGATATATAGAATTACTTTTAGTAAAGTTTATATAAAGTTTATATCAAATTGTTACGTCATCACTTTAGAATGCGCAGGTCAAAGGTTACCTGTCAAAATGAGTTTGATGGAAAGGTAATACTATATCTCTTTTATGAGCAATTTTCAATGATTAACTATGTTGATATCATTTGTCTGCCAGTAGAAGTCTCTGCATTTATTGAAAAGTTTTTTGGATGGCCTGACATTTGATAGATCTGTTGTTGGGGGATGGTTATTATTTGTCTCAAAGATGGAATGGTGATGTGTAAACAGGGTTAACTGGCAATAAACTACAGTGTGATATCGTATCTTACTGTAACAAAATGTATGCAAGAAAATCAGATGAAATAATAAAGTGATCAATACAGTAGTATGGTTCTGTTAGAGCAGCATGGGGTAGTACTAATTAGAGTACAGAAAAGTGTTGTGCCAATGGAGATTGACTCTTGCTGCAGCAAAATCATGTCTAAATGATGTAGTTAAAATCATGTTATTATAATGAAATTAGAGAAGCTCTATTTGTCCCAACATCTTTTCCAACTCAGCTGTTGTTGGAAACGGACGCCAGTACTACTACTAGAAGATCAACGCAAAAATGAAAAAAGGGCTTAAGAATATCAGAAGTAGCTTACTTCTACTTCCACGCTTCCACTCCTAAACTTATCAAAGACTTTGGCCAGTTCCGGTCTCTGACTCTCAATTTCCTAAAAGAGAAAAAACAGCAAAGAATTATGAATGATTCAGTTTTGTGTTATCTAAACTGTTTATTGTACATACCTTTAACATTTCCATGTCTTGTTTTTGCATTACCTCAATTGTAAGGGAGAGACAGCACATGGATTTGTTAACAAATACTTGACTTTTTTTAATATTCTAATTTTAAAAGACAATAAAGCAAATAAACCCATTTCAAAACATTATTAAGCATAAAAATCATTGGTCTTTGTGTGTTTAATGCCCAAATGCATTTCCCATGACTTAGAGTTGTTATTCTACATTAAAAAAATACAATTTCTATCACTAGAATTTCATGGTAAAAATAAAAGTTTTTCAGAATTATAGAAATAAAAATGGTGTTGCAGGAGTACATAAGAATAATAGCAACTCACCATCACAATCTTGTCATTTTCAAAGCAAATCAGCCAAATAAACAAATTCCAGAAAGTTTCTTAGTTATTGGCTTTGTGTTTTTAATGCACACATTTATTTTCTATGACTGAAGCTTTTTTATTTACATTTTAAAATAAAGAAAAAAAAATAAAATACACACATATATATATATATATATATATATATATATATATATATATATATATATATATATTAGAGCTTTTTTAATGACCTGAACACAAGTTTTAGGGAATTATTGGAAAGGAAAATAACAGTACAGCAGTGCCTAAGAATAAAAGAAATAGAGGCTTACCACCACTTCCAAGCTTCCATTACTAATTCTATCAAAGTCTTCCTCTGTTAGGACTTCTTTCAATTGTGGATTCAGATTCATGATACTTTCCTTAATAAAAGGAAGCAGTTTCCAATCATCAATGATGCACTTTTGAATTACTCCAACTGTATAGTTGTACTTACTTTTGGTATTTTTTTGTCTTGTCGCCTCACCTCAAGTGGAAGGCTAAACAGGAGACACAACATGGATTGTCAGCAAATTTAGCTTTAAAAAAAAGGATTTTCTTAAATCACAATAGTTTAAAAGAGAACCAACTAAATAAATAATTTTCTAAACTCAAATCTGGGTTTAAAAGTGATTGAGTTTGTGTTCTTAATGCTCATCCATCCATCCGTCCGTCCATCCAGATATTTGCCATTTGAAATAGTTATATTACATTGGAACAACAACTATAGGGCTGCACACACAGACAACAAAAAACACAGACACAGATCAAAGGTATAAAAAAATAAAATTAGAATGACTTGATGAAGCAGATTATTTAAAAACCTATGAAAGCAGATAAATGAGTTGGCTGCTCGACCAACCGCAACAGTGAAAATGCAACTCTCAAGTGCAACCCAGCATGTTACAATCCTCATATTTTTGCTTCATTCAAAAACCTCACAGTCGGAGGAAAGAAGCTTCTGACATGACATGGTGTTGTACATTTATTGGCACGATATCTTCTGCTAGGCCAGGGGTGGGCAAACTACGTTCTGGGGTCCAATGCAGTCAATTAAACTAGAATCCCAATTATTCTGTTTTTCCCCCTGTATTTCAGGTGTCTCCCCATAGATGACGCAATATAGAAACATTTACCTCTGTCTAGAAAGTTATTCAGCATCCATGGTGCAACTCCAAAATGCTCTTTCAAATATATTCATTTTCAATCATATTAAGCATGTCTTTGTTCAAATTCTATGCTATTTCTTTCTTTTATGATGGAGATTACCAAAACATGCAACACATCTGCTCCTGGTCCAGCCCTTCTGTCAAATTTTAGAATCCTTTGCTGCCCACAAATCAAACATTTTGCCCACCCCCGTGCTAGAAGATCAAATATCAGTAGCAGGATCACCAGAGAGATCCTTTATGAGTCGAGTTGCACTAAACCAGAGACTGGATTTATAAAGGGTTCCTAAGACTGGAAGGTTGCATCTGATAGTCCTGCTGGCAGAACGAACCACGCTTCATTGGGTTTTTTCTTTTCTTTCACAGTGAGGTTGCCGATTGCCAGTGACAGAACTAGTGAGAACACTTTCAGTGCAACGTCAATAAAAATGTAATGGTTCTGTTTTGAGTGAATTCCTGTAGTGTCCGTAAAGGCGAGCTTTCTTAATAATACTACTGGTATTTCAATGTCAGCTAAGGTCACTGGAGAAGGTCACTACCAAAAATCTACATTTTTCAGCAATTTGTACCTCTGAACTGTGAATGACAACAGGTTTTTTGTTTCTGCTTTGGCTCAAAACCAAGAGATTTTAATTTGTGAATGATCTTCCCAGGAATTAGAGAATTAAAAGGGAATGAGTTAATTCCGCTTCCAGGAATATGCTACAAAGAGCAGCTGCACATTGAAATTCTGTTTACATCAACAGGAGTAAAATTGTCAAAAACATGCTGGTCTTAGAGATAAGGAGAAAACTCTACAAACTATGGCTGCTAAAAAACAAAAGGTTAAGAAATGCAGAAAACAATAAACTCTTGTAATAGTGACTTATCCAGACAAATCTGGGTCTTAGAGAGAAAGATGTGGACACTGATCATAAATTGTTTGTTTTTTAGAAATATTTAGCTCACTATATAACAAGTACTGTCCAATTCATCAATTCAAGAACAAATTTGCCAAATGTCCTTGGTTAACAGCTGGTCTAAAAAAAGCTTGTAAAAATTAAACTAACCTCTGTAAAAACACTTTTTAAAGCAAAACATCAAGAGAAAATGAGCAGATACAAATCCTACAAAATAAACTAACTGAACTAACACAGCACAGTAAAAAAATGTTTGCTATAATAATCTACTGAATGAAAATTAGAACAACGTGAGGCAAATCTGGGAGATATTAAACAGCATTATTAAAAACAGGACAGAAAAACAAACCTTCCCAGATTAATTAGTTAGATATAATTTATAAAAAAAGTCAAAACTCAGCAGATTGTGATGATATGACGGTGGTGAAAAAGGTGATTAACAGTATCTCGATCAGCTTTTCCCCATCTAGCTCCACATCTGACCACCAGAGGGAGCCCTCACCTGAGTACTGACCCTGGACTCCTCCACTCTCAGCAGTCACTCCCTCAGCCTGATCTCCTCAGCTGTTACCAATCTACCTCATCACCAACAGTATACAGTCTGCCTGCTGTCACCACCTCAGTGTGAAGCCTTGTACTACATACTGCATACTTTTCTGAGTGGTTCTTGTTGTATGCTCTCCTGGTTTTGATCTCTGCCTGTCTCATCGTCATCCTGCCTGCCGTCTGCCTCTACCCATGCCTCGACTCTGACTTGCCTTTGTCTTGACCCTGTGTTTAAGGTTGTTATTAAACCTTGGTTGCATATGGATCCAAGCGCCTTTGCCTCATCGTCACAGTCTCTAAGCCAATAACATACATGTAAGGGATAATACCCGACGAAGTGTGCGTTATGAGAAATTAACGAACAACGCGGAGGCCTAAACCGTCCGACGCGAACCGGAGGACGGTTGCCTCAGTGAAGTATATACCATGGTATAACACTTTTTATACCATGGTCTGGGTGAATACTCGATTCTGATTGGCTGCTGGGTGTGCATTAAATTGTGATAACTCACAGTAATAACGCACACCTAAAAAAGAAGTTCCGGTCACACAGACCATGGTATAAGTGTAAATAAAGCAGGTTATCTTGATCATGCAAACAATTTATTTATTCAATCCAGAATTTTAAAACTGTATGACCTTTTCAAAGTGTAAGGGGGATTTTTAGATTCATATGAAATTTGATTGTTACATGATGTGAGATTGATGCTACAGAAATCATTAAATAATGTTTGATAAGATTAATCAATAAAAAATAAGCACTTCACTCTACTCGAAAAAAACAACAACTAGCATTTGATCTGATCAGAATCAGATTACATAATGATGCAAAACTTCAAATCTAAGTAAGGGTGGGATTATATAATTTGCTTCTTCCCACTCCTTTTCAAACAATCAAACTCCACTTGACTTTAGTTAATAATTATGATATTTAACTAATCAAATGTGACATAAGTGTGTCTTCTTTGTTTTCTATTTTCTAATCAATGCAAATTATTGTTTCTGTAATGAGTTAGAAAAATGTGTGCTTTTAACAATCTTTGCTTGAAATAAACCAAATCAATCAAATAAAAAAGCCAAACCAAAATCTATAAAACAATTCTCATATCTGATTCTCCTTTATATAAGTGTTCATATACCAAATTCAGAGCAAAAGAGGTTGCAGCTTCTACCCTCTTGTTTTGTCTTTATGCGAACTGAAGAGGGTCAACAGACAATATGATCAGTCTTTTTATATGACCTAACACCAAACGTATAAAGATTCTCACTATGGGTGATAGTCATTATGACACGCTACAGGTGTCTTCTTGTGCACGGGAATTACAAACGACTTCTTGAAGCTATGTGGGACAGGAGAACACGAGGAGAAATACCATCAGAGTCAGGTGTTTTCTTCACCTTAGTATTGGACAACACTTTGAAATATTTTATTTAATCTCTGGAGGCTGTTCGGGAGTTAACAGTTAATCAAGACAAGATCAAGACTGTTATTTTTGTCAGCAGGTATTCAAACATCTAGAAGCTCTCCTGTTCTATGAGAACAACACACTTATTAGTTACACTCATTATTCTTTGTTCCAATGTTACCTTTTCTCTTTAAACCCATTTTCAAAACATTTTTATTGTGTTATCACAGGAAAAAAAGAGTACAAGGATTTGTGCAAAAAATACTTTTCTGATAAAATGCATTTTCTGATGTACATTTCTGATAAAATGTGTTTTTTTTACTTTACCTTCCAATCGTACTTTCTGCATGATGGCGTAATAAACAATGGATCAAACATTGGAGAAAAGGATCCATGACCTGAAGATGCAGAAATGTAACAGGTAATGGCTGATGTGACATGAACCAATATGACCAAATTGTGTTATAGTGTGTTTGCACGGTTGTTTTTTTTTTTTGTTTTTCCATTAGACATTCAGTATTTCCTCCAAATATTGGCAGTAGAGTTTTTCTCTCGTAACATTTTGTTCACAAATCAAAAACTTAAATTAGACAAGTAATGTGAAATATTTTATTTACACTGACCCAACTGTGATCTTTCTATTGCTATTTAATGTTCTGAACACGTTTTAGAGAATTTTAGAAAAAAAATGGAAAACAAGAATTTGATCTCGACTTAAGCTGATTTAAATATGTGCTAACTTAAAGCAAGTTGTGAATGATTAGCAGTATAAATAGTGTTAAAATAAAAAGTTTGTAGCTCACCACCACTATCAAGCTTCCATTCTCAATTCCATCAAAGTCTTCATCTGTTAAGTTGTGTGTCCCTTCTTGTCTCAGAGGGATAATTTTCTCCTAAAAGAAAGAAACAGTTTTGTTGTGAATGATAATTTTTTGAGTGACCTAAATTGCATTGTTGTACTTACCTTTGGTATTATCTTGTCTTGTTCAACCCTTATCTGAAGTTGAAGTTTAAATGAGAGAGAAGGCATAGGTGTTTACAAATACTTATTTTTAGCCTTTCTTAAACCTTGTTATTTTTAAAGAGATTAATAAACATTTCTTGGATCTTGATTTAAATCTTATTGGTTTTGTGTTTTATTTAATCAAAATACATATTTTATAACTTAGAGCTATTTAATGTCTTTGTTACTACAGATAGAAACCTCAGAGAGAAACAATAAAAGCATAAATGTAAACACATCAAAATGACAGTTAATCAGCTTTAATTATTTAAGATGATCTAACTACAATTTCTGCTATTTTGTAATCTGAACACTAGATTTATCCAATTGTATTGTACTGCAGATATGGAGAATTGTTTGAATAACTCACCTTGGCTTCACCGACCAACTTGTACAAATCTCGACGCATGACTCTTACTAGAATCTCTCTTGCCTCTTTCATGTCATTTCCAGTGGAATGCAGTATTCTTTCAGTTACTTGATCTTTTGAGCAATGACGAAAATGGAGGAAGACAAGTTAGTTCACACCAAGAAGAAAACTGTCAGTTCTGCACAAATTTGAAAAAATAAAAATAAATAAACCAATATGAATACATGCAACAGTTTAAAATGTTAGAAAATGAAACTTTTATTATTTTTCATTTCATGTTACTTAAAGCTATTTGTTGAAAAAATTTGCCCTTTATTTCAGATAAAATGTGTAACAGCACATACGTTTGTATTTGTCCACCAGGGGTTTTCTCATTTGTTTTGTACAGAAAGTGCAAATCAATATGAAACAAATGAATCAACTGCTTGATATATTACCATTTTCTCCCTATTTTCAAACAAAAAAATCATCATTGAGTATTCTTCTAAATTTTGAAAACATAAAGCTCAATTCAATGGTTTGAGCTCCTGCTGTGATTCTGTGGTTTAAAGAAATACATTGAAGTCTGAAGGAATAAAAATACATTTTGATCATTTTAGCCTGCCATCTTCTGACCTGTCAGTTTGGTGTAGGCCTCCATGTCCTTTGTTGCATCAGAAATCTTAAGATGTCCGTTTGCCTTTAAGAGAGCATCTTTGATCCTGTATTGAAAGAAAATACCATTTCATTTTTGAAACTTTTTCTACATCAAATGTAGCAACCAAGACTAAGAAGATTCATACAAACAGAAAATATTAAGATATTTCAAAATACACCAACAGCACAATACCTACATGATCTGGACATTAGTGGTCACTTTATGATGACAGACTCGTCTGTGGAGAAGGAGTCTTGTATGGAACAGATCATAGAGATTCCCAACCACCTGGAAAAAACAATCCCTTAGGTTGATTGAAAGAATATCAAATAAGTGTTTTTCTTTTTGTGTCAAGGAAATATTGGTCAAACACCTTGTCTCTTAAGCAGATGCGTCTTCTTGTGGACTGATTTGTTTCCACCTCAATCACTCTGGCAAACTTGAAGTAGCGCAGATGTTCAAAGTTGTTCTTGATCCCAGTGTGATAGCAATCCCTAAGATTAGATGCACAGAAATGATACATAAACTAATAAACCAAACTCACATTATGTCATAAAGTAAAACTCATTTCATATAAAATGGGTAACTTAGCAAAGGACAAAAAACTGTTGTACTCCTAAGCAGGTTTCACCTGGCGAAGTAGTCAAACTTGTCCACATCAATGCCACTTTCCTTGTTTGACACAATTTCATAGAGGAAAGACTTTTCCACCTTTCGACCTTTATATGGCCAACCAGCCTGCAGAATCAAGATGTCAGGAATTAGGTATTTCTATGGGGAATTTAAAGCTGATTTCAATATGTACTCACACTGGAGTCATTGCCATTCAGAGGCTTTCCAAGAATAAGCTCCTTGATGAAGACCAGATCATCTTCTCCATCGTTCTGATCATCGTCTCCATCCTCCTGATCATCTCCTTCATTCTCCTGATCATCTCCTTCATTCTCCTGATCATCTCCTTCATTCTCCTGATCATCTTCTTCATTCTCCGCATCATCTTCTATGATCAGTTTATTGTCTTTCCCCACTAGGTCCAGTTCGTTCACTCTCACCAGGTATTCAAACATGTCTAGGGAAGCCTTCTCGTGCTACAAGAAAAACAAACTCAGTAGTTACAAAAGCAATAATATTCTTTATTCCAGTGATCACTCATGTCTCTGAGTGCATATTCAAAGTTATTTTTGTGTTGGCGCAGAAATAAGGGTATCTGTAAATATTAATATTTTCATATCTACAAAAAGATCTTTCTAACAGAAATACCAAAATTAAACTAGTTGGATTTATGTATTGAATAAGGACAGATATAAAAACATAGACATACTGTAAATGGAAGTCCTTGTTCTTCCTCTGGGTCATTCTGATACCGCCATGACAGTTGGTACAAATTAAAATTTGATATTTTATTAAACTTTCACAGTGTTGATAATTAAATACAGACTTTCCAGTGTTTGTTACTTTACCGTCCTGTCTGCATTTCCACGGACTTGGGGCATAAACATTTGGTCAAACAGATGAGAGAAGGGTCCATGTCCTGAAAATGGAGAATATAACAGTTTTGGTTGTTGTGTCATCAACCAAAATAAAAGACAGACTTTTAATCTTGTTTGCAGATTTGCTTATTTTTATTCTTAAAAATGAATGTTTCTGTATTCCTGTAGGTATTGGCAGTTGTGTTTGTGTTGTGTGACATTTTGTTTGTGGTTGGTTGACTGCATCACTTATGTATCAGTTCTGTGAGGTAATATTTGTGTTTCCTCTTCTAGTTTCATTTGGTGGAAGATGTGTTCATTGTAGAAAAATAAAGACAGTTTTACATTTGTTTGGGATTTTATTATATGAATATAAAATAATGACTGAACATTCCCACCAAAAACAAACTATAAAGATTATTAACAAAATAAAATATATCACCACGTTTACCATCAAGGGGCCTATACCATGATTTTCTTTCAGGTTTCCTATATCCATATATATAGTCATATATTACCTCTGGTACACTAAAGAATCAATTATTTATGAAATATGAATTATTTTTGTGAACTCTTTTCATACCCAGAAGTAAACCGACTAAATCTCTGAAGGTCCGCCTTTCACTCCTTTCATGATGTTTACCTAGAACCGGACCTCTGAAGCATGTCTGCATTTCACCCACAAAAACAAAAATGCAAATATTTGCAAAGATGGATGCATAAATTATGGATCCGCCTGAAGTAGGCAAAGCAATTATTTAAAAAATGCAACAGCCAACATGGGAGACTGGCTTTTATTCCATTTCAGAAAGAATGGTGATGACTAATGGATTCATTTTGTTGTGAAATTCGGTCACAAAATGCAGAAAACAGCAGATGAACATTTTAGGATTCACTGAAATGATAAAAACATTGTTCTGATCAGCACTGGCTGTGAACATTTGTTCTCTTTGAAACATCATCAACATCCGAGTCAGACTCCTCACCAGAATGTTCTTTGGCATATGCCACCACACAAAGTTTAAACTCTAAATTGAATAAACGTTTCACGACCATCACTACACAAAACAAATACAACAGACAGGAGGAGTCCGGCCATTATAGAGTCCAGAGTCCAACAGTAACTAAAACTTTAGAATACTGAAGACACGAATAATTGGAAGACATATAGCATTGTGCATTCAAAATGCTCGTGTTTTGGTGAGCAACACTAGCTTTGTGTGTTGCCCTGGAGCAGTGCATGCAATGCAGACTCTTTCAGATTTAGATACAGAAATACTTTGAGAAGCCAGGTTAAGACAGAATCTGAATTTTTCCCCTACCCCTACGGCTTCTCCCTAGTAAATTTAACCACCCAAGCGGAGAGTTATGGAAAAGTAGTGTGTTTGAATTCAAACGTCACTTTCACTCAGTGACATCATCAATAGTTGCCTGTCAGCTGTGTTACTGCGGAGCTGCCAGCACTCGAAAATACATTGGTTTTATAACATTAAAATGGTCACGCTAAAACAAAAAGTTAAATGTAAATGTAAACTTAAGTGAATCAGAGCACATCCAAGTGAAGAAATGTGCTTCTCCTCTGCAGCTCAATGCAATGCAGAATAACCTCCGCCACAAGGGTTGGCCCTTAAAAAAAACTATTTTAGACAACCCTACCCCTCCAAATGCTCCTTCATAGGAATAGGGAGAATCTGGAGGGGTGAGGCAAAAATTTGGATTTGTCCTAACATTCAAGACTTCTGGTCACCACTTAATATTCATAACAACACCACTATTATTAAGGTAGTTGAATTTCTTCTCAGTTTGTAATATTTCAGAAATTTCAAGTAAAGTTTTTCTGTTATGTTTAGTTGCTCACAATAAAATGTAAGATATGAACCAGAGGATTTGGGAGATTTTAATTTGCTTTGTTTTTTTTTTTTTAAAGCAAAACTAAAACTTTCTAAAAGAAGCTCATGATTTCATTCAACATGAAGCAAGAGAGAACTTAGTTCAGAAAAATGTTTTCCTTCACTATTTAATATTAGATGTTCAAACAACAGTTGGTATTTTACATGATTGTTCAAAAAAATAATTTGATCAACATAGTTGTTTTACTTACCAAGGTCATGACAAAGACCTGCAATCTGCACACAGAGGATGTCTCTGACATTAATATCCAGTTCTGGTTGCTTTTCCCGGAGAGTTTTTACCAGCTCTCCTGCCAAATACGCCACCCTTTGTATTCAAACAGAAACATTTTACAATTTTGCCTGTCTCTTAATGCTACTGTCTAAAGTCTTTATTACTCACCCAATTGAATGTTCAAAGCGATTGTGTGAAGCTCCTGGGTAAACTAGATATCCCCCACCGAGCTGCTTGATGTTTCGCAGTCGTTGGAACTGAGGCGTGTCAATGATTTTGACAAGAAGTGAAGGTAACTCCACATGACCATGGATGGAATCATTGAACACCTGAGAGGGGAACACATTGATAGTGTTTAATTGATTTAGCTAAGAAAATTCATATTGTGTAAATGATTGAAACCTTTGTCACCTTGCCAAGTTCTCTGACGGTATTTATGTACAGAAGGAAAAAGAAGGACATGTTATTAAAAGAATTTAACATAAACTGAAACCATCATTATTCCACTTTAAATTCAGGTGTAGGTGAGCTCTACAACATGTTGCTCAACAAGTTCAATTCATTTTTATGCAAGGTCATACATTGTTTTCCTAAGTTGAACGTTGCATGTACAACATACTGACGTTGATGATGATTTTTCCATTGTATAATAATTCTGTTTGGTTTTCTTTAGGTGAAATAAATATTAAAACTTACCTTGATTGAGCCATTTTACTTTTTGTGTTGAAGCTCATTTTTCAAGAACAGACTAAAGTTCAAACTAAGTTTTGCACTCTTGCTCCAAGAACTAGTGCAAATGGAAATGTAACTGATCAAAGAAGACCAGTGCAAAAAAGGGCTGGGATTGAGATTAAATACAACATTTTTAGCCACACCCATCAGTTTGAATACTGCCCATCTCATTTGCACATTGATTTGTGTACTCAAACATCTTGATGATAAAGTTTGTTTTATAGTTGTCGTTTTTATCTAGGTATCAGGAAAAGATAAAATTAAAAATCCTTAATCTTTTTATATTTGTGTCAACCAAAAGTTCAGAGTTTTCATACTGTGAAAAAGTATCAATTGAAATCCTATTGGTAAGCACTTTCTATCAGTCCACCTTTAGGGTAAATCTCAACACAACATCTTATTTCTGAGTACATTTACATTGGACAAATTACTCTACCATGTAACCATTACACTCTGCCATAGGGTGGCAGTCTTTCCAGGGTGTATTCCACATTCGCTTGAGATCAACATTAGCAAGGTTAGGCTCCAGCAGCCCTGCAGCTCAGTGAGAGATAAAACAGGTATGGAAAACAAATGGATTCATGAAGACGTCCTGTCTAAATCAAGTCAAATTTTTGAACGACAAACAGTAGAATTCACATATTTTCATGGTCATTTTAAAATAAACAACAGACTAGTGCTATTTGAAAAATGTGAACATCAATTTAGACATATTTTTTTGCCACAACAGGGGTTATTGGTCTTCTTACACACATAGTGTATATTTATAGAAACCCCTTTTGTAATTTATGCTTAACTTTATTTATATTTATTGTTTATATCTTCAGGGTATTAAGGTAAATCTAAATTCTATGTCTGGCTGCTGTATAAGCTTCATATATGTGTATAAATAAATGGAGTATACTAGTGTAGTTCTTTCTACACTCCTTCAAGGGCCCAAAGCGCTTCACAGTCACAGACCCATTCACCCATTCACACACACATTCACACACTGGTGGTGGCTCCGTTGCCGAACACTGGTGCCAACCTCTCACCAGAGGCAATTCGGGGTTAGGTGTTTTGCCCAAGGACACTTGGACACATGGGCGGGCAAGGCGGGAATCGAACCCGCTCCCATCAGATCAGAAGTTGACAGCCATACCGCTGCACCAAAACATCTTAAGTTTAATTTATCTACGCATATTCTTTTCTTTTTTTTGTGTGTTTTGTTTCGATTGCTTGAAATATACTATTTTCAGTTGGATGATAAGACACATGACAATCAATGTTCCCTCTAATTGTTTGTGCGTCTGAGCAAACACAGAAACTCACTGAGCGCTCCTTCGACCACCATTAGCAACAATGAGGGTTCACTCTGTATTCATGTCTATATTTCAACTATCTGAAATCTTTTATCTTATCAAGTCATGTAACTTATTAAAAGAATGAAACAAATTAATCGTCATCAAATTGTGTTCTAAGCAAGTGATTTGCAACGATTACAATGAAAAGTAAAAAAAACATTCAGGAAGTGGGTCCTGATGTCTGGGAATACATTCAAACTCCACTTTAATTGCTTAGGACTTTTCCTGCCACAAAGAATCTTGAAGTGCTTTCCATAATAAATAAAGAAAGATACAAATAGTTGTTAAAATAGCAAACTGTCATGGAGCAACCTGCTACTACCGTCTCCAGTTACCAGAGGGAGCGCTCACCAGAGTTCTGAGCTCACCACCTGCCATCACCTGGACTCATCAGCATCAGCTGTTCCCCATCACCTTCTTCTTCTTCTTCTTCTTCGAATGCCTTTCCGGCAGGCTATACACTAACGAGTGCAATGCTGCCACCCTCAGATAAAAAAAAAAAAAAACTAGATCAAATTCTGAAAAACAGTCCAGTCTGACGAAGAAAGTGAAGGACAGCACACCTTACAGCTATATTCTGAACACATAATGGTATGATGCATTGAAATGAAAATGTAGAGATTCCTAAATTACTGAGTCGCATAAATAACACCCGCCTTTCAGCATCATATTTGCTGCAACTAAAAACCACATGAGGCACCGTTTCCCGCTCCCCACATATACAAAGGCCACTGTCATGCCTATGAACTGTAAATAAACAAGCAGCTAGACCACAATGACCCAATTTTAACCTGGTAACTACCACCTCCTCTTTACGACCTGAAAAAGGCACCTGCAGAGGGCTCTTCTTTATAGAAGTCTGACATGAGTAATACAGTCTGCCTCTCTGTTCCTTGTCCCATTCTACTAGCCAAAGTTTGTTAACATATTCTGTACATATGCTGCGACACTCCTGTTTACCTAAGGTAACAACCACATCCACCTTTACCTTCAGAAGAGACTCTTTTGCTAGTCTGTCAGCAACTTCATTCCCATTTACCCCAGCATGTCCCGGAACCCAGAGAAATGAAACATTACAACCCAAACCCTCCACCTCAGAAAGACTCAGTAAAATCTCATACAGTAAATCTGGACGCGACTCAGATTCTCTGTGACGTATCGCCAGCAGACCAGATTATGAATCAGAACAAATTAGTACCCGGTCAGGATTATGTTCCTTCACCCAGCGCAATGCCCACAAAATTGCTAGCATTTCTACAGAGAACACAGACAATCTATCTGTCACACGCACACTGAGACCTTCCTGCATCCCATTCACAAACACTCCAAAGCCTGTTCTTTGGGATCCAGTCTCTTTCGAGCCATCAGTAAAAATTTGCACAACGTCCACTTGGCTCTGCAGAAAAGATTCAATCCGTTTACGAATCAAGTCTTTATCTAGTCCAATTAGTTCCACATCAACCACCGGTTCAGGCAGGCGCCACAAAGGTATTACTGGCCACACCATGCCAATCACAGAATCCTTTGTCAACTGCATCTCTCTCAAATAGTTAGCCACATGTGAAAAGAAATTAACTTTCTTCTGTCCACCCCCAAATTCCCAGCACTCATCAAGTAGACATTTAGCTGCCAAAGACCCACAGAATCCCGCCACTCTTGCCCAGTAACTCACCCCCAGTTTTATACGTCTTAGACGCAGCGGTAGCTCATCTGTTTCGACCAAGAGTGCAGGTATAGAGGTTGTTCTAAAGGCCCCGCAGCAAATCCTCAAAGCCTTCGCTTGAACCCTGTCCAACATGGCTAGGACAGATTTCGCAGCAGCCCCAAAAACTTGACAACCATAATCTAACACAGACCTAATCATAACGCGATATATCACCTGTAGCGTACACCTTTCTGCCCCCCAATCACTTCCAGCCAAACTCCTCAAAATATTGATTACTCTTTCACACCTGTACGAAATCTTAACCACATGTGTTCTCCATGTCAGTCTCTCATCAAACCATAAACCAAGAAACTTAAAAAACTTAACCCTTTCAATGTGACGATCATAAAGTGAAAGAACATCAGGTGGAATATTCCGCTTAAGACCAAAAATCATAAACTTGCTCTTTTCATAAGAGATCTTAAAACCCCACACAGTCGCCCACTTAACAATTTTATCCAGAGCCCGTTGCGTTTGCAAAAACAGATGGTGAACATTTTTTCCACATTTCCAGATGGCTCCATCATCTGCAAACAAAGACTTACCGAAGGTGATATCAACATCATCAAATATATCATTAATCATAATATTGAATAGAATCGGACTAATAACTGCACCCTGTGGAGTTCCATTCTCCACTCCAATCACTTCTGATAAAACAGCCCCCACCCTAACCTGTATTGATCTGTCTTTCAAGAAATTCTCAATCCAATGAAACAGTCTACCACAAACCCCTGCTTTTCGCAATTTAAGCAAAAGGCCTTCTTTCCATAAGGTATCATATGCCCGTTCAATGTCCAAAAACACAGCCAACACAGCCTCCCTATTTATCATCGCCCTCCTAACATCCCTGTCCAAGTCTGCAATCGAATCTAAAGTGCTTCTCCCCTTCCGAAAACCATTCTGGTACTTAACAAAAAAACCACTGCTTTCAAGGTAATACTCAAGTCTATTTGTCACCATCCTCTCCATCACTTTGCACACCACAGACGTCAAAGCTATAGGTCTATATGAAGATGGAGAAGAAGGATCTTTTCCTGGTTTCAGGATTGGAACTATAATTGAATGCTTCCAGGATTTAGGTAATGTACCCGCCTCCCAAATATAATTAAATAACATTAGTAACTCATGTTTTGTGCCTTCATCCAAATGTTGTAACATTAAATAACTAAGTTGATCCTGACCAGGGGCTGTGTTCACCCCCCGGGATATAGCGTCTTCAAACTCTCTAAAAGAGAAATACACATTATAAGAAATATTCGAAGCAGGTATCCCCACATACCCAAAGTCATTTCCCAATAACAGTTTTCTGGACTCAAGAATTTCAGTACTCATACATACAGGATCATGTACTCTTTTAAAAACTTGAACAATCATATTTGCTTTATCTGCACTGGTGTTTGCCACTTTATGAACATCACTCAAAAGTGGGATTGTAATTTTCACCACCGTTCCAGACATGCGGCGTATCTTCCGCCAAAGGTGAACCACTGAGGTATCAGGACCTAAGGAACCACAAAATCGTCTCCAATAATTTCTCTTTTCAGTTTTTATCACTTTCCGCGCCAATGCCCTACATCTTTTAAAGGCAACAACATTTTCCAGTGTTGGGTACTTACGAACTTTCCTAAATGCACTCTGCCTCTGTCTGATTGCCTCACCACACTTCACATTCCACCAAGGAACTATAACACGACCTTTAGGGCCTTTTCTGACAGGAATAGTTTCAAAAGCAACCCTCAGAATCATAGACTTCAATGAGTCCCACATCTCATCTATTGTACCATCACTGTTCACAAACTCCAAACCAGAAGTTGTTCCCTTTTGAAATCTTTGCCAGTCAGCGCGAGAAAAATCAAACCTTTGGATGCTGTCCTCCGGATCCATTACTAGAGTCCTACCAAATTTGCACACAACCGGGAAATGATCACTCCCCATCATATTCGTCTGCAACACAGTCCAGTCACCAACCCTCGCCAGTCTTGGGGAGGAAAAAGTAAGATCGAGGCACGACTTTTTATTTGAGGACACATCAAACCGAGTTGATTCTCTTGTGTTCAACATTACAAAGCCAGAGACGTCCAGAAAATCTTCAAGAATGGCTCCATTAACGTCCCTTTTCTCACTCCCCCACAGCGGGTTATGGGCATTAAAATCCCCTACCCACACAGCAGACCGCCCAGTCTTATTTAAAATGTCTTCCAGTTCAGTCAGGATCAAGCGTGTGTTGGGATTATAACAGTTCACCAAGTGCATTTTTCCATCATCACACCACACCTCACATATAACACATTCAAGATTACCCTCCCAATGACAGACCCTGAACTGCACTCCACTTCTTATGAAAGTGACACACCCACCACCACTCCTATCTGATCTATCTCTACGCACACTATCATATCCTGGTATAACTCCCCATCACCTCATCACCTCCTCAGCTTATAGTCTGGCTCCACACTCCACTCTCTGCAAAGTTTTGTTTGTGCCACCCTGCCTGCAACTCTGAGCATTTACTCCTGACCTGATCTTCTGCCTCCGACCCTGCAACTCTGATTGCCTGCCGCCTGCCCCTGACCCTCGCCTGGACTCTGAGTCCTCTTCTCGCTCGTCTCAGATGATCCCATGCCCGTGTATGACCTCTGCCTGCCTGTCCCTGCTTGTTCTGTGGACTGTTAATAAACCTGCTGCACGTGGAACCAGCTGTCTGCCTGTTTGTGACACATACATACTATGAAATAAATAGAGACAAATACAAACTTAGTACTCAAATCCCACCAATACAGTCATAATAAAATGAATCAATTATTGTGAGGGTTTCATCCATATATAGTGGATGAAACACTCGCATCTTCAGGCCAGAGGACCACAGTGCTGAAATGTGGGCTCATTGTGGGGTTTTAGTTTGGACTTTTGGGACCACCAGCTGACCTGCATCTAAGAACCTGAGGGGTCTGGGAGGGTCAACTAAAGGTAAACCTGATAAAAATGAAGGTTTAATTCCATTTAAGCTTTTAGAAACAAATAAAAGAGTGTGCTTTGAAAACAGAATCCAACAAAGCACCGACTTCAATCTGAGCTCAGCTCCTTTACATTTGTCTTCATCAGCACCTGTTTTTGATCGCCTGACAATCTTGGAATAACATTTAAAGTGACACCGAATGCATGTCTTATGTCATAGAATAAATGTTATGTTGTGCGCAGAATAGATTTGCTGTGCGCAACGGGCGTGGGAGCAGTGCGCAGCTTAGAAGGAACAGTGCTGACAATTCTGTCCCCCTTTAAAAAGGTATAGTGAGGAATACTTTGCTTTAACTTTAATATTAAAAGAATGGAGCCTTTATGTTTTTCCAGGTCAAGCAAATTTTCCCCTTTACCTCAAATAATCCAGGTGATTTCCATAGTCAATTTTTTATTCTTGCAACATAACAGGAAACGATGGGAGACATTCAAATTCTTCAAAATAAATGAATGCCTTGTTGTACTCCATCCATCCATCTTCCGCTCCGCAGGGCTGGGTTGCGGGGGCAGCAGTCTAAGCAAAGATGCCTGACTTCCCTCTCCCTAGTCATTTCCTCCAGCTCCAGCTGTTTTTTTCAGGTAAATAAAGAAGTGGTATGGTCAAAATAAATTATCCAGCTAAATGGCTAGTGGCAGGCTAGTCCATTTTTTACAAAACTTAATTTCTGCAACTCAAAATGCTTTTCTGTATCCTGTGTGGCCCCCATGAGCTTGGATGCATGCTTGACAATGTCGCGGCATACTCCTAATGAGACGACGGATGGTGTCTTGTGGCATTTCCTCCCAGCTCTGTGTGAAGGCATCCCTGAGCTGTTGTACAGTCTGAGGAGCAACCTGGCGGTACCTAATGGACCCAAACATAATGTCCCAGAGATGTTCTATTGGGTTTAAGTCAGGGGATCATGAAGGCCATTCAATTGCTTCAATTCCTTCATCCTCCAGGTACTGCCTGCATACTCTTGCCACGTGAGGCCGGGTATTGTCGTGCATTAGGAGGAAACCAGGACCTACTGCACCAGCTTAGGGTCTGACAATAGGTTCAAGGATTTCATCTGGATACCTTATGGCAGTCAGAGCACCATTTCCTAGGCAGTAGAGGTCTGTGTGTCCCTCCATGGATATGCCTCCCCAGACCATCACTGACCCACCACCAAACCTGTCATGTTGAATCACGCTGCAGGCATCATAACGTTCTCCTTGTCTTTTCCAGACTCTTTCACGTCTATCACAGGTGCTCAGGGTGAACCTGCTCTCGTCTGTGAAAAGTACAGGGCGTCAGTGGCGGACTTGCCAATTCTGGTGTTCGTGAGCAAATGCCAGTCGAGCTCCACAGTGCTGGGCAGTGAGCACAGCCAAAAAAGATCAAGAGGGAGAAACTTGAAATGACCTCCACATGTAACACCAGTGATGTTTTGGGGGTTTTCTAATTGTTGCCACTGAAGTGCACCTGTTGTTAATTCTATGAACACCAATACAGCTGAAATTGATTAATGAGGCCCTCAGCTGCTTAACCATCAAGAAAATTATCGGACAGGTTTAATTCAATTCATGCCAGACCCAATAAAAAAAGTGTCCCTTTAATTTTTGTGAGCAGTGTATTTTGATATATTGAAGCATTCAAAGTTCCTTTCACTGGAACTAAGAGGCCAAGTCCAACTCCTGACAAACAAGTCAACACCATCATTCCTCCTCAACCAAGTTTCTCACTTGGCACAGTGCAGTCTGAAATGTACCGTTTTCCTGGCAATCTCCAAACCCTGACTGGTCCATCAGATTTCCAGATGGAAAAGCGTGATTCATCACTCCAGATAAGGCGTCTCCACTGTTCTAGAGTCCACTGGTGGCATGCTTTACACCACTTCATCAAATGCTTTGCAGTGCATTAGGTGATGTGTGGTTTGGATGCAGCTGCTTGGCCATGGAAACCGATTGCATTAAGCTCTCTATGTACTGTACTTGGACTACTCTGAAGGTCATAAGATGTATAGAGCTCTGCAGCAATTGAACTCTTTGCACCATTCGCATCAGCTTCCGCTGACCCTCCTCCATTGGTTTACGTGGTCTACCACTTGGTGACTGAGTTTCTGTGCCCAAACTCTTCCATTTTCTTATGACAGAGCTGACAGCATGTGGAATATTTCACGACTGGATTTGTTGCAGTCAGATTTAAACCACTCAAGTTCTATGTTCTCATGTGGAAAGGACTGATGTGTTTCTTTCCATTAGTGTATCGTAGGGTACACATAATAATAATGTCTGTTTGGTTGGCAAATTTCATTTAGATTTTGACACGGAAATAGGTGACAGTTCTGCACATTATAAAGCTAAAGTTAGAAATGATTTGCCTCTATGCAAACTCTTGCATCAATGTTTGCCTTTTACCAGGCAAAACTATTTTGTTTTTCTCTTCAGGTGATACAGATTATTTCCATAGTCATTTCTTTAATCAAACAACATAGCATGAAATTATATGAGACAGTCAAATTCTTCCAAGTACATGAATGTCTTGTTGTACTCTTTACTCCTGAATGACTGTTCTATTCAGGTATAAAAGGCAGTGCTGTTATCAAAATGAACTATCTATTTAAGTAAAGTTTTGTACTCATGAAGTCATATTATATTGGAAATTTGTCTTACTAACTTTGTTGTGCTTTCTTTATGAACCTCCAACTTAACATAGTGAGGGGCTTGAGACCTTGAGTCATCCTATGGCTTCTGCTAGTTGTTTGGGACAATGCTCCTGTTAGGGTTTCTCATGGCAAACAAGTCGTAGGTGACAAGATAGAATAAGTGGTTTGAGTCTCTAATGGAAACATTGAAAAAAGGTTTCTCCATGTCTTCTGGAATTAGAGGTTACAAGGTCTAGCTATCCAGCTGGAAGACAGCTCGATGGTCCAGCTGTCTCCCACTTGACCAAACTGGGCTAAGCCAGAAAAAATAAATGGGGTCGCTTTGCCAACCACCAGCAGGAAATTAATAATGGGGCGGTCCTGTGCCATTTGGACAGCAGTCAAGTGTCTGTACCTTTGAACGCTCAACCCAGAGAAATTCTAATCATCTGGTAATGCATTGTCATTTTACTGATTGTTGAAGCCTTTCCATTTGCGGGAAGCTAGAAATTAAAATTAGCACCCCCAAGTCAATTCTATGGGGATTTTCCTTTTCAAGATTGGTGGATAGCTTATAAATGGTAAATGCTGGTTACTTATTTAGGCTTTTACTGCCTTTTCTGAAGGCCAAAGGCGCTCTACAATCTCAGTCACATTCACCAATGCATACAAATGTACACACTGATGGCAACGCTGAACACTGACACCAACTTATAACACATCAATGAGTGGTTTAGTGTCTTGCTCAAGGGAGTTTCCACACACGAGCGGGCAAGGCATCAACTAAAACCTGCTATTTCCTGATCAAAACTCAACTGCTTTACCTCTGCACCACAGCCACCATAAGTGGATAGGGTAATAGAAGTTATTAGGGTCTTGCTAAGCAGTGAGACAGTGATGGAGCATGAGACTGACAAGTATTGCATCAGCTGTAGTGATGTGGACACTTTATCAATCTTTTGTAATGAGGAAGGAGCTGAACAAACAACCAATGCCTTGGATTTATTGGCCAGACTTTGTTCTTAGCATCAAACATGGTCATGAGCTTTAGGTTATAATCAAAAGGATATCCAATCTACAAGTGGCTGAAATTATTTTCCTCTACAGGGTGGCTGGGTGTTTCTGGGATCAATAGGATGTGAACCCATAGGTGAGACATGATAGTGTAGAGTAGGGGTTCCCAAACTATGGCCCGCAGGGTGAATCCGGCCCACCTCCACATTTGACCCAGCCCCTGAACAATATCAACGATGCATGATTTTTTTTTTTCCCCAATCTGGTTTGAGATAGAGACCCGAAAATAATGTAACATCTTATACCCCCTGTATGCATTCTGTGTCTCTATCCCCACCCCACCCCCACAGTCAAAAAGAACAGAAAACAGTGTTCCCTTACTACATCGCAGCTTACATTAAATAATAAAACTCTAGAGTGGCTGCCAATATGGTAATAGCTCATTTAAGTAGACTGGGGCAAGACTGTGAAGAGCTTTGAAAAAAAAAGTGGACAGGCAGCCAGTGAAGTATTTATTTCCTGTCTCTTTGTGTATATCACAGAAAGTGGTATAAATATTTGGTTATGCGTCTGAAAACCCATAAATGTTTACATTCAGACACACCCTGTGATTGATGCTATCAGAAAGCACTGTTAGCATCAATAGCAGACAGAATTGCTAACAGAAAATACTTTTCTATTAGCCTACAAACCAACCCCTGCCCCATATCGGTCAAGAAAATTGTTTGGGGACCCTTGGTGTAGAGTTCAACCACCGCTCCTTGACATAGAGAGAAGCCAGTTGAGATAAATTTGATGAACTGATAGGAATATGGCATGAATTGTGTGCTTGTTTTGTATTAAATGTACAATATAAGTATATTATCCCTTATGACTTTCAAATGTGCAGGTTTCCCAAATTCAAAACACTCCAATGTAAATTATAATAGGAAAAAATGTGATGAAAATTGCAAATGGTTAAAACTAATATCACTATAAGGTTACTTTACATTTTAACCAATTAATCTGCTTTGGAGGCAAACAGGCAAACTGAACAAAGTGTGACATCTAGTGGAGAAAGAAAGTCATGTCATGACATTAGATTTCTTTGGATTGTTTGATCACACAGAGGAGACAATCTGCCAACAACTATTATCTATGGCCATTATTAATGTTTTCTTTTTTGATCAATTTCAACAAAGGAAAATAATGTTAAAATATGTCAAAAAAAGATAAATATCTTCATGCAGCATATGGTTTTTTCTTCATACATATTCAATGGATTTATTTTGATGCAATGGTTAGCTATACCAATCACTTTCCTGTTAGGTAACACAAATGTTCAGTGGAGTTTATTAATAAAACGACTCTAAATTGAACTTTGATGTTTTCAAACTACTAACAACAACCAATGTGACCATGCTGTTCTTTTTTTTAATAATTGAAGAAAGTGTGACAAATTATTATACTAAATCACTTTTATGGAAATGAAGGACTTGTGAGTTCACTACTAAGCACTTTAACATTTAAAAAGATTGATAAAGATGCAAAAAGAGTGGACTTTACATATTTATTGCACTTTCATTTAAAGAAATATTAGAGACCAGGGCTGGTTGCCATCATCAGAACATTGTCATGACAAATTTGAGAATTGGTTGGGGGATTGATGTTTTTCTATAAAACAAGTATTCGTTTTTCCTATATGTGTTACAAATGTATTGCAAACTCCTGCATTAAAAGTATCTTTTGTATTTAACCAATTACATTTTTCTCTTTCACTTTCTTTCTCGATCATCTGACGCAAGTGATTTGCATATTATTTGTATCTCAAACAAGCAAACATAAAATCAAAGTATATATTCAAATTCTACAGAATGAATGAATGCGTTTTTGTACCTGAGTTGGTTTTGATTTTAGTTACATTTAGAAAAATGATATTTAAACATTTTGTGAACTAAAATATACTCTGGAATGTCTGTTGTAATAAAAATATTGATATTAATATTTAATTTCTTTTTTAATTTTTAATATTTAATAATTTTTAAATTCCATTCTGATCATGTCAGAGCACCAAAGACCTTAAACTAAAGACATTCAAATAATGATTTCTAACTTTGTAAAGTGTTATTATGAGATAACCTCTCATAGGCAAATGCTCACAAACAGTGAGATTATTATGGTATACTTCTAATACTGTTACATTGATTCACTAATAAGCTTATATTGTTATGAACAGCAAAAGCTTCAATTTTGTGTGACAAACCTTCAAAGAGTGATGCATCCACCTGCAAAAGACACATTTAACCAGCTAGCGCATTACTTTAGCCTAGAAGCTAAAAGATGACCTGACTTTAATCTTACCTTTTGTGATAAATATGTTGCTTGTTCAAATAAAAGAAAAGACAAATATAATAAACAAAAAAAGTTAAATAACACTACAGTCTACTGTGGTAAGTAATAGGACAAACCGATCAGACACTCTCAGTTTCCTCTACACATGCTTACAAACACTTTAATGTCATACACGATAAATGTTCCCTAATGAGCAAGCTTAAGTTGAACTTTTGTCATCAGCGCATGTACAGTGTGAACGGATTGCTTTGTGTTTCTTTACCCTAAGACATATTCATGTTTTGTGTGGACAACTGTGCTTGTTTCATGTTTCAACAGTGGTGCTTCAGTAGATCACAGCATTCACAGACAGTTTTCAGAGATCATGTGAGCAGAAATCCATGTGAGCACATCACACAAAAACATCTTATGTCATTATTTTTCTGTCTTTTTTTCAAATGTTTGCCACATAATGAGTTTAATACAGTCAGATTTTGTAAAGTTATGGTGCTTTGAACGGATAGTGCAATACTACGAAACCTTGTTGAGTGGAGGAGTTTTCAGACAGTGGAAATAAAGATAATTCTTTAGCTTTTGACCCACTAAGATTTTTAATATCAGTTTTCTGGGTCATTAGACATCTTCACATTTGTCCGTTGTAAGTTTTTCCAGGTTCTCCTCAGAACTGCATGTGTGATGGTTCATCTCTTGGGAGAAAATCTTGCGATGTGCCTGAGTGCTGAGGTCCAGCAGATCGTAGGAATCGGATGAAAACAAACTGTCCTCGCTCACCACACTGGAGGGTCGGCTGTGGCGGCATTCGGGCTCCGCCGCGGCCTGCAGGAGCTGCTGCAGAGCCTCGGGGAGAACTGCAGCAGTTGAAGAGAAGGAATCATCGGGAAGATCCAGACTTTGAGAGAACTTGCCGTTACGTTTCAAAATGCCTTTCCGCCTCCGCACGGCTTCTGTTTGCATGTTGGGACTGTTTTCTGCTGATGTGAGGTTTGTGTGCTGCTGGCGGCAGTGTGAATGTCCTGCAGCGCCTTCTTTGGTGCTCTCTGCACAGCCCTCTTTTTCAGAGAATGAAGACTCCCTCACATACAAGTTCTTTAATATCCCCTTCTTGGGCATCTTTGATGAAGGCTGCTTGAATGCAGATGAAGGTTTTACGTTTGTTGACACGACACCGGATGGCTTGTGACCAAGAGTCCGATAAGGCTGGGAGTGAGTGTTGCACACTTCAGAGGAAGGATTCTCCTTTGGAGAGTTGTGGAAGACAGAGTCCAAGCTTCTCTGGTGTTTTAATATGCCTTTAGGTTTCCTCTTTTCACTGGTGGAGGAAGGAGAAGCTGGCGAAGCATCACTACAAACTCTCAGTACAGTCTGGGGAATTACGTTTTCCTTGCGTGACTTTCTGAGACTCGAAATTCCTCCACACGCTCTTCCACCTCCTGCTCCACAGTTGGGATTCAGAGACGAGCTGAAAAAAAAGGGATCTGCACTGACATGAGGAGGATAGGAGAAGTCTGAGGAGAGGCAGTCTGGGTCGTTTGTCCTATTTGGAGCAGCCTGATTCTGCCAGTCGATGTAGCGAGCCAGCAATGGAGACGGGCACTCCTGGTAGGGAGATGAGGGGCAGTCACACACGCTCTCTTCATAACCCCAGTTCACCCACCAGTGGTTGGCCACATCTTCAATCGTGGCCCTCTCCTGCACACGTACTGTCAACAACCAGTCAATGAGAGAGCAGGCGTCTGGAGAGGGAAAAGTAGACAGTTTTTATTATCAGAAAAAAGACCTTTTTAAGACACAAAAATGTCCAGGTATTGATATTAAGAGTATTTACCAGAGGGTGGATTGGGTCTGTGGTATCGGCCTTGGCTAATCTGCTCTGTGAGTTTGGCATGACTTGTTCCATCGAATGGCATGCTGCTGTACACCAATGCATACAGTAGCACTCCCAGTGCCCAGCAGTCAACCTAAAACATCCACAAAGATTTTGGAGTTTTCTCTTTTCTCAGTCCTTTAAACTCCCACTCCAGTCATCTTTGAAAATGTCTTTTAGAAAAACATATTGTCTGCTCCTGGTTCACAATGATTTGAATAAAGAAATACTCAGAAATGCAGTTTTAATCTTAATTTTTTCTTATATGTCATCCATCATGATAAAAAAAATGTGAGGAAATCACAAAATTCACAACATGGCTTCCAAAGCCAGGGTTCTGACCCACCTCTGGCCCCACGTATGGCAGACCCTTCACTATCTCTGGAGAAGCATAGAGTGGACTTCCACAGTATGTTTGCAAAAGTGAGCCTCTGTGGAAATTATTGGACAGACCAAAGTCAGCCAGCTGTAGAAAAGAGAAGCACACGTTAGACTATATTATTGTTGGTTTCCACAATGTTCAATACATTAAAGACCTGTCAGACTAAAAGAACAAAGATTTTCAAACCATCAAAAAAAAAAAAGTAAAATGTCTCCCTGCAGCATTTACATTCTTCTTCATGTAGTCTAAAGTATTCTTATGGAGGGAGGAGTCATGTGGTGAACAAAAACAGTTCTGAGGTCTTTTTTTTTCACAGTGCCAAAGATAGAATACGGCTTCAGACAGTTAATGCGTGTGTAAAGAAACAGGACAGAGGCCAGAAAACCATCTGGCTGCTCAAACTCACGTAACGGAACAAGCACTCTCTCGAGGTACACATACATGCCCCTTCATCTGAAGAGATTATTCACGCACGCACCAGCCTGCTATCAGAGGCTCCGTGTTGAAAATAGCTTTATTTCCATGTCACAACAAGACCTACATAGCAAGGGATGACATTGTGTACACATTATCATTTAAAGAGGCCCAGGTCTGACCACTGCTAAAGAAACCTACTGTTCCCCATCCAATGTGAAAAACTAAAAGGTTAGTCTTGCATTTTAGGAAAAAAATAATAAAGAATCAGGATTTAAACTACTTTTTCAATTTCCTGTCACTTAACAACATTTTAAACTAAAACAGTCTGTATTTTTAAGGGGAACATTTCCCTGCATTTCCTGCATTACTGCTGCAGATCATTATAATGTAAATGGCACTGTTCATGTTAATATTCACTTTTTGTCAATTTAGCATCTATGTCATAGTTGTATACAGGTTAAAAACGCCTATAATATGGACAAATCTCCTAACTATCTTGGGAAAGGAAGAAATCAAGCATTTTTACTGGTGCTCCACAAGGTTCTATCCTGGGGCCACATTCTCCTCTCAGCCTCTACAACAATTTAGTGCTCCATCATTGAAATAGCTTGTCCAGTGTTTTATTTATTTATTTTTTTCCCAGAGAATACGAAAGTGGCATTATGTGTTATTCCTTTATTGGAAACCTCCATGAATGGATGTGTGGTTGGATCCTGATCTCTTAAAGACATAAATCCTGACCTTTCCTGCCTTCACTATTCAATAATATTCTGAAAATGGTTAACAGGAAACATGGGGGTCATCATTAAAGACAAAAGTAATTTAAGAGAACATATGTGTTCCTTTTGTAGATGCATGTTTGCCATCTACCCATCAGGAGGATCAGCACTGACCTTTCACTCTACACAGTACAAAACAATCCTATTTACTCCTTGATATTTCTCCGCAAGACTTTACTTTCAACACTTGAGCTAGATTGTGTTCACAAAGACTCTCATTTGGCTCGCTGTGTGCCCCACGTGTGAGCTGCTTTGGATGAAAAGAGTCAGTTACATGCCAAAATGTGAATGTGGAATCTTTACAGAGGCAAAATTTAGCTTCTCATTATTTCATTTTCATTCAATAATATGACTGTACAAGGAAAAGTAAATGTTTTTAATGAAAACATTACATTTCAAAAGATGTGTGTATTAGCAACAAAAAATTGACATTTACAACATGACTTTATTTTAGGAAACTAAATATAGGTTAGTGTATTTTGAACAAAGACAAAACATTCTGAAAAGCATGACTCATTGTTTCTGTTTTCTTATCCATGCCACTGAGCTGCATAACATGTGCTGCCAATGCTGTGAAATTCCAGAGGGTGGAACTTAAACAGGGAGTCTGCATTTTACGTGTGTTTATTTTTTTTACCAGTCGGACCCAGCTCGCTTGCTCATAAACCCTCTGACCAGTGCGTGTACCAAGATCGCCACTGGATTCCACGCATTCCTCTTTGATCATGCACAGCAGCCTTAAATGGGAATTGTTTCCTTGAAATCCATTAAAGGAAAATAAAAAGCTTCTGTTAGTTTATCAGACGCGGCTCAATGTTTGCTTACATTTACTGGCACACTTTGACTGTTGTTAGGAACTGGTTTCCTCTCAGCTGAGTCATATTATAGATTTACTCACACAATAGGAGAGAACTATGATTGTTTTGTGTGTTGGGTTTAGTGATCAGAACAAAAGCTGAACTGAGAAAGTGGTGTTAATATTAAGACTTGTAGTAAATAAGAAAAAAGGTGTGTTTTCATTTTAGGCCAGAGACACAGTACAGACACAGCGTCAACACAAAACATCTAGAAAAAGAAAATAAATTATATAATATATAATATATAAGGGTTGATGACTCTTACCTTTACATTCAAGTCTTGATCTAAAAGAATGTTCTCAAGTTTTAGGTCTCGATGCACCACTCCATTCTAGTAAAGACAAAACACGCTTTGTTAGACAATATTAGATAAAATGACATATTTACTTAAAAAAAAAAACAGTTTATCTGATGATTTAATCTTCTGAAGTTTATTTTGGACTCTGAGAGTTTGATATTTTCCACACCGAGTGGAAGTTTGTGTTTATACACAAGTCTGCACGAGCATATAGTAAAAAAAAAGGATTACTAAATGACTCAGAAAGTTTAGTGAATAAAGGAAAGTAACAAGACTTAAAATTATGTTCTCTCAAGCTTAAAAAAAAAACCTTCTCCTCTGCTCTCAGTCACCTTGAATAATTCATTCCTGTTGGAACATTCAGATCTATTTTGGGACATCATTTTTCAGCAGCAAGAGGAAACAGACTGTGAGAAACCAAAGAGCTGCAGGAGCAGAAGCACAATGTGCGTGTAATCTCTGAGATTTTTGTATTAAATTCAAAATATAAAAAAAAAAAAAAAACTTTTTGTATTGGATAAGATTTTAAACAAAGTATTTGTGTCATTAAACCCAAGACTCAATGTTGTTAGCATCATCTTGAATTAAAAAAAAAAAAATGAAGAATTTTTTATATAATTGGAAATAAATCAGGTACAAAAAGGTTAAACCCACATCATCCAGGGAGTAAAACAAAAACTCAAGAGTTAAATATTTTAGCAAATTGTTAGATTAGAATTAGAGTATTCTCATCCCTCCAATAATTCTTGTTTTTCAGTTTACACACTAAATATATGTTAAGAAAAAACAACATATTTCATGTGTTTTTCTATGTTTTATATGAAATGTGATTGTGAATTAAAATATTTCAAAATTAAAGTTTACAAGGTCATATCTCAAATGCTAAATTTGGGTTATAAATATATTCAATGTTTCTACAACTTTCAGATTATCTGATTGCCTAAATCTCTGGATTAAAGCTTCAGGATTAAACAAGGATGTTCATCTTTGCAATATCTTACGAGTATTTGGAGACAGGAAGTTAAACATGTGGAGCCATAAGGACCAATTACAGCCTAATGCGCTCTTAACCCAGAAAGATCTGAAAACTAAAGTCAAGTTCTTCTGCAGCTTTATGGTTGGGATTTTGGTGGATTTAGCTAAACAGTTTTGCTTATGCTCAATTGAACACTCAACACGTGCCCACACGTGCTGGCCTAATTTTTCAAGTAATTCTGTGCGTCACCAGTGTGTGCGGTACCTTGTGGCAGTAGTGGACGGCAGACGTAATTTGCCTGAAAATGCTCCTGGCTTCTGTTTCTGGCAGCCTCCTCCTCTCCTGAATGTAATCGTACAGCTCTCCTCTGCTGGCAAACTCCATCACGATCACAATCTTGTCCCGGCTCTCAAACACTGTCGACACAGGACAAAATAAAACCTCAGCATCATTCGGACAACTTGTGCATTTGTTGCATCTCAAGAACCAAATTTGACATGAATGTACCTTAAAATTCCCTATTTGTAAAGATGGTAACCGTACACCTAATTGTTACAAAAACACTCAATGTCTTTTGCCCCAGTCTCATTAATGCAGTCGTTAAACTTCAGGAGTACATAAACAATCATATTATGTTATGCATATTTTTAAATCTTACATTTTCTTGGTGCTAACATGCTATTCTAAGGGAAGGAATCCTAAAGTATATCCACGCCTAATGTGGGGTTTGTACCACAGAATGCTCTACAATGCACTCGACTTGTTTTATTCCACTTTTTGCAACAACCTGAAGCAATTCTTCTTTGTGTGACATTATTTTCCCCCACTAAAATGTCAAGCCAGATTCTACCAGGAATCTTATTGATTTGATTTGATCATTAGGCCTTTACATCACTAAGGGAATGCCCGTCCCCGTCCCCGTCTCAACATGGTGTTACCTCAGTTCATGCAGGTTTGAAAGGATTTCTCCACAAGGATCACCTCAGCATTTCTTTTGGGATAAGAGGTGGACTTTGAATAGGCCTTTTCAAAACTGCTCATTTATTGATTTATTTTTTACTTTGGGTGTAGACTCCTTTCCATGTTTGGATACTAAGTCAATTTGAACCCAGCTTTATCCCTCAAAAGTTGGCCTCATATTTTCTCTTTCATCTGTGACAGACAAAAAGTGATTTATATTTCCTTAATTAGGTTTTGAGACAATTTGGTGCCATTCCTATTTATTGAAGGATACAATTTTGCAAATGTAAACCAATTGTTTTTTTTTGTGACGGGATAAATGCCATAAAGCCACAGGATAACAAATAAGCTCACATCGTCAAACATTGTTTGCTCGTGTTTTTATATTTTTTTTCTCTTGTTAGAAATGTTTCTTTCTCAGTTTCTCAGTTTTCTCATGATTTATTTGAAAGACTTGTATTTATCTTTTTTGTTGTAAAACGGCTAGAATCGCATCATCTTTGTATTAGAAAATAAATGGTGTACTGTTTTTCTAATAACAAACTGAAATTGTAGCTTGATGTCACTGAGCAGAATGAAATGTGAAATTA
>NC_050518.1:10738448-10767268 GCF_002922805.2 Oryzias melastigma | reverse complement strand
CTATTTATTGAAGGTTACAATTTTGCAAATGTAAGACTTTTTTTTTTTTGGTGACGGGATAAATGCCATAAAGCCACAGGATAACAAATAAGCTCACATCGTCAAACATTGTTTGCTCGTGTTTTTATATTTTTTTTCTCTTGTTAGAAATGTTGCTTTCTCAGTTTTGCATGATTTATTTGAAAGACTTGTATTTATCTTTTTTGTTGTAAAAGGGCTAGAATTGTGTCATATTAACCTTTGTATTAGAAAATAAATGGTGCACTGTTTTTCTAATAACAAACTGAAACTGTAGCTTGATGTCACTGAGCAGAATGACATGTACAATTATTAAAATATGTATATTCATTAAACTTATAATAGATTTTGAGAAAATGTTTGGAATAAAAATTCTTTAACCAAGACATTTATCATTCTCCTGTAGTTCAAAAGCTGCCACCATGTTAACAGCGAACTAAAAAAACACACATTTCATGCTTGTTTTTGTGTTTACCCTCATGGAAGCGAATGATGTTCGGATGACGAAGAGACGAGGTGATCTCGATTTCTCTCTGGATATGAATTCTTTCCAGGTCATCGGTGATTCGGTCTTTACGGATGGACTTGATCGCTACCTGTAGATGAGAACCAACAACTGATTTATAGAAAAATTAAATGTTCCGTCTATAAATAAAGCTTTTTTTACTCTTTCTCCCTCTGTAAATAATTTACTGTACTATTATTTGCTTTAAAGACTTTTCGTAGGTAAAATTATAATGCTTCTTTTATTTTCTATTATTAAAGCTTTTAAAAAAATTATACATGGAGTGAGTCAACAACTACAGTCATAAATCTCTAAGTTTTAGAGGTGATTATGTGGGTTTTAAAGCTGGTCCCATCTGGAGGGCGTGCATGCTGAGAGAGATCTGTGCAGTCAGCACTTTACTTTTCCCAATGTAGCTGCTGAATACACAAACAGGCAAATAACAAAACAAACAACCTCGCATGAGCCTCTTTGGAATAAATAACGTTGAAACAGCACTATATCTCAGAGGAAAGAAAAGAGAAGAGGTGTGCAACAACAATTTCTAACTGCTGTGTTTTCTTTTCCAGGTTTATTTACTTGTAAAGATCAACAGTTTCTAGCAGCTGAAAAAGTTCACATGCTCCATCAACTTCAGTGGTTATGCAACGCAAACATGAATGAACTCCTGGGACCAGCGTGACCTTCTGTAAATGATATGAGAGAAGAAGAAGAATGAGGGGAAATGCTTGGGGTTCAGCACTTAGAAAAATTAAAGTAGAAATTTGTCTAAATGGATTGAAAGTTGATCCATAAACGAGCAAAACACATATGCTGGAGTCCTCCTCTGAATGGCTCCGATCCAAAATCAAAAAGCCAGAATAATTGTTTGACCTAAATATCCGTTCCCTACACAAAGCAGTGTTAAGTAAGGGGGGGTGCTAAAGCTGAGAGAATAACGGAGAGCAGTCTTTGGCTCGGTCTTGCAGCACTAATGAAAATGATCTGAATTCACAGCTAATTGGTTTTAAATTTGCCCGTTTTACAGCAATAAAATATGATCACATAAGTGAACAAACAACTTCAGTATGAAGTTCTTCTGTCAGAGATGAGGGAAATGAAGGGAAACAAATTGTTGCACAGCAGATTGGACAGACTGGATTAGGAATGAGTCCAGTTTTTATGCACAAAGTTTATCATCAGTGCAAAATGGAATCAGTTTAGCAGCAGAGATTAAAGGCACACTCGGATTAAACACGTTTTGTTTAAAGACACACACTGACCTTGTTTTCAGAGAAGGAAAATTCATATTTTTTAAATCACTTGATTATGTGATAGTAATGAAAAGTCTCCAGACTTGCAGACGATGAATTCCAAATATAGTCATGTGTGTGAAAAGATGTTGATTTGCACACACGCATCCCAAGAGTCAGTAAAGCAACACCAAAGGTCCCTGCACTATCTGTGAACTATGCAGATTATACAAGATTTTCCCAAACAAACCCTGGATCTCATCACAGAGTCTTCACATGTCCGTGTCACAGTCAGTGACTACAGAACTGTTCTTGCTAAAGAGGAAAAACTCCTTAAAAGCACATTTTATTTTTCCTTTAGATGAACTTGACTAAAAGTTTTTGCTCTGGATCAAAGGAAAATGTTACTTTTTGTATTATTTGTTATGTAGATGATGCTACTTGAGCCAAACTGCTAAATCAAATGTAGGTTTAATAATTTTACACAATCTGTTATTAATAATGCAAATACAATTTTGGTAATATTTAGATCACCACCCTTGGTAGCATGCATTCAAGCTGCTACTTTTAATAAAAAGTCTGAAAACTCTCACGAACATTCGCGGTTTCTAAGACTGTTTTCGGGCTCCACATAAGAAAAATACACGTCTATTGACTGTTGGAAGTTAAACCAGGTTCAACTTTGACCTATCAGGGACTCTGATTTGATAGTAACTTATCACCCTCAACCGTTTGAAAAATGGTCATGAAGAAGAAATAAATATTAACGATTTGTGCCTGGATGGAATCATGTGACACAAAGTCTTTCTTATTTCAATATAGATCTATGAAAGGAAAAGTCTGGAGCAACATTTGTACCACTTTGTCATTTTGCACCAAACCTCCTCCACCTGTAAGTAGCCACTAGTAAAAGTAGAAAAGAAAAAATAAGAGGAAGCCCCTCCCTGCTTGTCCAGTGTGAACACCATAGGCTAAACATACATTCTTAGCACATTCCTTAATATGCGTCAAATTTGTTTAAACAAAGAAAAGGTTCGGGAATCTGGAATAAGTTATTTTTAAATATACATTTGATTGACTTTACAGAACCATCGCTCTGAATTTCATTGTACGTGTAAGTAAACATCTCTTAACTCATCTGTGTAACTGCTGCTTCTAAGCCTATGTTGGAACACATGCTAAAGAGCTAAAACAAGCAACTTTAAATTATTATTACATGTAATGCCAGACTGTACAAAAGTTGAAATTCTAAAAGGATCATTATGAGGAAAAAATACATAAAATGTGAATAAAAACCAGTTATTCTACTCAAAAAAAAGTTTAGATCTTTAATTACAGTACTATAGTTTGCTGCATTGTAACCTAAATTAAAAGCTCTTTTTATTGAATTAATGTATTAAGTTATTCATCCCTGTGAAACTCAAATTTATCCATGCAGATATGCAGAACGAACATGATTCTGAAAAAAAAAAGTTTCATCTGAATGCACTGCTTCTCCTTCTCTTTGCTCTCAAACTGCCTCATCCTGGAACTCGGACAACTGCTCTGTGGTCTTGTTTCCAAAAATAATGTCCGTTTTGTTTCAAAGAATCTTTGGTATGCGCTGGCTAATGGCTCAAGGAATTCAGCATTTCCCCCTCATCCTTGCAAAGCCCCTCACTGTGCAAACACAAACCACCACAGCTGCTCTCCAGCTCCCCTAATACATAATTTACCTTCAGTCTAGTCCTGTTCAACGTCTTTTCTGTCCTACAGATGGACGACACAGTGGAAGTTTCACTTCCAGTTCCTTCAGGATCTTCCCTTTCTTCCATGACTTCAGTCATTGTTGGGGAGGAAGCTGCTGATGAGGACTCTGTCTTTGTGATTACATCACAGATTAAGCCCTGACTGCAGACAACAAGACCTAACATTGTTTAAACTGATCAGCCCACACACACTGTGATATTATTATAAATATTCAAAGCCTATGAGTTTTTAGCAAGTCATACTTTCACATACCTGTTAAGCACGTGTGTGTGTTTAAAGTTCACTCCAATCATCTTTTGATCTGTTTCAAAGTGTTCCCAGTGGTCTTTTAATCAATGGCAGATGTTATTTGTACACATTCACATGCAACCAAGCACAAAAATGGAAGGCCACATGTAATATGTGTCCAAAGTGCACATAGCTGCATTATCTGCAATATTTTAACCCCTAAACACCTAAATTTATTTCCAGCTATGAAAAAATATATCTCTTGTGTTTTTGCTTTTAAGTAAATGCTACAGTTAGGTCATTTTAGAGTTGTAGTGGTTTGTCACATATTTGCGACAACAGACATTAAGGTGATTAATTCTAACCCTAACCAATCCATAATTACATGTGAATAGTTGCTTACTTTAATTATGATTATGCAGTTTTGAGGACAATTTAAAAAAAAGTTAGTTTCTACGAATTGGTGCAGAGTAAGCCTGTCCTTATTTCCCATCATTCCTTTGTTTACACTCTCTCCTGCTAGCTTATAGCCCCTCATAACCCCAACCCAACATTACTGGAGCAAGAAAAATGTCCAGCATTATAGTAGCTATGCCAGCTCGGATGAAAAAAACTAAGACGTTCGTGGATCTAGTCGTCTACAAGTGGAAGCATCAGAATTAGGGCTGTTACGAATAGTTGATTAGTCATGACTTTGTCGACTTCTGAAATAGTCGACAAATAATTTAACAGTCGATATGTTTTTTTTTATCTCAAAACTATTGTGCATGCTTTCTAATGCCATTCCTGTTAATCTGGATCAGTAGTGATGTCACAGGAAGTTATAGGATGACTTTGGTACCATAGTAAGACGACAACTGAGCCTAAAAGTGGGAAACATAAAAAAAACTAAAGAAAAAAGTGAAGGAAAGAAGCTGTATGATTCATTAAAGATTTAATGAACTATCTTTTTAATTGTTTTTAATTTTAGTTACCATAGCATAAACACTTTAAATTTAAAGCTAATTATGATTAACATCCAGTCTATGAATGACCCAGTTAGTCAACTAATTGGAAAAATAATCATTGATTAGTCGACTATTAAAATAATAGTTTATGGCAGCAATAATCGGAATGGAACAGAACATATGTGGCACACCGACTGAAGCATCTACATCACTGCTACAGGCTTTTTTCAACTACATTTTTCATCTGCTCAAGATTCACAACAATTTGTATAAAGAAATACCATGAAACACATTTTGAAGCTTCATTTTCTTTTTATATGTTCTCCATTGTGAGAAAAAAAGCTACAAGAACCTGTTAAAAACACCCAAAATTCCCTTTTCACTGGAGTGTTTCTAATGTAGAGGGTGAGAGGGATGTTGGAGACCATTGTGGTCCACTCTTGTTCAGGTTTTGAGTGAGTCACACTAAAGGCATCTCAGGCTGGCAGCTCAGGAAGCAAGAGCTATCACACGCACGGGCGCGTGCTCATGCACTGCCACACAATAAATATTTGATGAGGAAACATCCACTGCTGGATTTAAGGTAATACATTGGAAAGAATGCGGGTTTCTATGAGCAGATGGTTTACAGAAACTTGTTTTAAGAAGAAATAAAAAAAAAAAACATGATTTAGTTTATTTTTAAGAGAGAAGCTGAAGTGTTACTGATGCTGACTCACCGTCCTCAGGCTCGCCCTCTCCACTGCTTTCTTGACTTTACCATAGGTGCCTTTCCCCAGCGTCTCCATCACCTCGTAGCGGTGTTTTAGGTTGTGTTTGTGCAGATGCTTCTTCACTTCCCTGTCCGGGCTGCAGGGATCCCGGCCGCTCGTCCTCCTGGAAGCGGAGTCCTGCAGACAGCCGAGCTCGGAGCGCTCGCTGGTGTTCATTGCGCCTCTGCGGTCCGCCTCGCGCCGGCCCATCCTGACGCGCGCCGCCGCCAGTGGTGGGACGCCTGTCAGCAGCAGCCCGCTGACCGTCGGCTTCACGATGAGAGTAAACGCAGCTGCAGCTTCGTCAGGCTTCCCATGTAGAGCCCTTTAAAGCAGACAGCTGCGTGCACAGACTGTGGGCGCACTTGGAGAACCCATGCAGGTCATGTTGTGGGCAGCGGAGCGCCTCCTTCTTCCTCTGCCTGTTGCTGCGTTCAGAAGATCACGTGGTCCGACAGGAGGAGGACTCTGTCTCAGGATGGTTTGGATCAACTGTTTTCATTTTTTAAAGTATTCATCAAAGTAAACAAAATCCTTAGATAACCAGAATTAATTTTCTTCATAACTTAATCCTGATTTAGTTTAAGGAATTTGCTAATTTGGGGCAATTTCCATATTCAATTCAGTAAAGTTTAACCTTTAAACTCAAAGAAAGATGGGAGAAAGTTTGAATAGTGATGCAAAAGTGTTGGTTTTGTTTTAAGCAAAATTATTAAAATCATTAAAACAAAACTTAAAATAAATATTAAATGATGATTTTATGAACAACAGATGCTGGTGATTATACCATAACGAGATCAAAAGCTTTTGATAAAGTTAATATATATATACTTTGGTTGGTTTATATGCTTCCAGAATAGCTTTGAGAAAACTGTGTTATGGAATTTGACCTTTTTTTCAGACAACGTTGTGTAACTCCAGAAGTTTTAACACTCATCGTGGTATTTGGCGGAGTTGTCTATTTCTGTTTTTCCATGTTTTTTTGAGTGACTAAAATTGTGTCTTATCTCCACTTCTAAGAATAGACCCATCAGGGAAAGAATTTGAAGTATCCCAGCTTGCAGGTTGTGGGAAAACTTTTCTAAAAATGAACCCAGACAAATCTGATTTATTCTCCATGGATGCACTTCAAAGACTACACTGACCAGATTAAAGAATTAGGATATTTTTGACCTGACTGTAATTATCTAGAGTTACAAAACCTAAATGAATGTTTTTTTCAATTTCTTTGAAAGGTCCAGATCATGCAACTTAGATATTTCATGGTTTTTAATTACAGTGGTGCTCATAAGTTTACATACCTTGGAAGAAATTGTGATTTCTTTGTCATTTTTCATAGAATCTGAATGATAAACACTTTTTTCCACTCATAATTAATAGTTGGTAGAAATAATTGTCAAAAAAATCAGTTTACCCTTTTTGAAATCATAATGACAACAGAAAACTTCCCAAAGATCTTGTTCAGAAGTGTACATATCTTGATGACTTTGTTCTGAAAACATGAACACAAGCTGATACAAAAGAGGTAGAATGAGTTGAATTTCTGAACCTGTGACTCATTGCCTGTAATCGATGTGTGCGCACAAAAGGTCTTGGAGTTTCCAGGCTCCCAACAGACCTTTGAATCCTTCATCCAGTCCTGCACTAACATCTCTGGATATTGATTCATTGGGAAAGTTAAAGAGCTGTCAAAAGATCTATGAGAAAAGGTAATAACTGTACAAAACGTATAAAGATATCCATGGAACTGAGAATGCCAGTCATTAGTGCTCAAACTTTGACCAAGAAGTGGAAATTGATGGGTTCTGTTGAAACCAAACCCCAGTCACAAAAAAAAAGAAAAAAATTCTGCAACAACTGTCAGAGCACCTTCAGCTGTGATCCAGGACTCTAAAAAACTGGCGTGGATGTTTCAAGATGTATAAGAAGGCATCTGAAGAAAGCTTTTTGGACCTCATCCATAAACGCTACATTTGGAGAGAAGTCAACAATTCTTATGATGAAAATAGCACAATTCCTACTGTGAAACACATTGGCAGATCGCTGATATGTAAGCTGCAAAGACACAGGAAATTTGGCCAGAATAGATGACATGATGCATTGTTGGGATCCTTCTGTCTCGGAATCTGCGCCACGGTTTGGTCTGTTTTAGAGTTACAGTGTCTGCTGTGGCTGAACAGGCCAATTCTGGATCTGCTGCACTTCAGATGAAGGTTGCGTCTGGCTCTGTGGAGGCTGCTAATGCTGCTTTCGGCAGATTCTTTTGACTTTCCACTTTTCCTCTCTCTTCTCCTCACTTTTCCAGACGACCTCTTTTATGGTCCTTCTCCAGCAGATACTGACCTCAGCTATCTGTTCCCATCCTGCTGGGTCAACATCACCTGCCCTCATGTCACGTTTTCCTCATGTCCTTAAAGTGTACGACAGGTCTGGAGCTGGTGGTGAGCCTGCCGTACAGTATGTCCTTGGGAATCCTTCCATCGTTCATCCGTCTGACATGGCCAAGCCACCGGAGGCGCCGCTGGGTGAGCAAAGCGAACATACTTGGTATATTTGCCCGTTTAAGGACAAACTGGCTGGAGATGTTGTCCTGCCAGATAATTCCCAGGATTTTTCCTGCATAATGAATGCTGCACATTGTAAGAAGATGCTGGAGGAAAACGTGTACCCTTCAGCTTGGACGTGCATGGGATTCACTGGGACATTTCATCAGAATAAGGTGAAGGTTCTTTAGTGGCCGTCTCAGACTCCTGACTTCAGTATTTATGAGCCACAATGGGGAGATTTCAAACGGGTAGGTCAAACAAGACAGTCCAAGAACTTAAAGGAACCTGAGGTTTTCTGCTAAAAATGATGTTCTGCTTTACCGTTAGAGTATATAAAGAACTTCATCCACAATGAGCACAAGAGACTTCAGGCTCATTGGTGCAAAAGGTGGCAATACAAGGTAATAACAACTGGGTATGTAAACTTTTGATTTGTGTATTTTGGTTTCTGTTGTCAGTGTGATTTAAAAAGTGTTAACACTGTTGTTTGACAATAAGTGGCTTGATCTTATCACTAAGCATTAATTGAAAATTAATAATCTCTTCTTTTATGTTAAACTTTATTGTCCTTGCAGTTCAATAAAAAATTACAGAAATAAAACAATATTTACACAACTCTTTATCAAATGATTTTACCTAAGAAAATTGATATTTTGAATCTTCTTTAACAATTTAGTTGAATATATAACTACCGGTACTAGACTTGAATTAAAAAAAAAAGAATGAGAACAAAGAGTGTACAAATATAACAAAAAGAGCTTTCCAACTCCAACAATATATATATATACACATACTAATAATCACAGTGATAAATCAGCCTGTAGAGACACTAATCTGTCCACAACACAGTGTGCTGTTAAACGGGCGTCTGTGTCCCGGTCCCAACATTCAGTGAGGAGTTGCTTCATGGCAGATCCCTGGAAGAGTTTGAAGTTTAGCTAGGACACTTGTTTTGTTTTTTACATGCAGCTACACAGCTAGTAGTGCAACAGTCCAAACTACCTGCGGCAGCAGCTCCCAGGATTCAGGGATTGAAGGTCTCCTGTCCATTTCACACACATAGAGGAAGAGTCTCTCCAGCGTCACGTTGGCTTCCAGCTCCAGCTCATACGGCAAAAGATGCTGAGGGACGGCGCCACCTGCAGAGGGACATATTAAGACAACTTTATGTTTTTATTGAATGAAAGTAATATATTTGCAGTATTTAGGGTTAAACTATTAAAAAAAAATGTAGGAATTAAAAGAACTACCACACAAGGAGTCCCATCCATGTGTGGAAGCTGTAGATGATTTCCTTTAAATATAATGTCTTGCAAAAGAAACGTTCCTTTTTTAAACAAATTAAAGGGTTTAAATCAGTAGTGGAGCTAAAACATTTTATATGGTGGCGGGCAGACTTTGGAAGGGTGGCAATAGAGAACACCAGAGTAGAAGGCCACCATAAATGAATGGATCAAATGGGTATTAAAAACAATTTTTTTATTGTTCTAATTATCAAAAGCTGAGGTGTTATTACTAATAAAGCAGTAGCAAAAATTAAAAAAATGTGAAGAAATTCTGAAAAGCTCTTTAAATCTTGAAATATTTAATTTATTTTGTTTATTTCCACAATCCTTAAGCAAGCTTGTATTCATGTTAAATGTTATCTTATATCCTCTGTTGACAAAAAGATGTTCAACTACTAGAATTTGCAGAGAACTACAAAACTAATTGGCTACAGGCAAAAGAAAAGAAGTTGAACACCTTTTTTATGTTCACTCAATCTGAGACAAAACTTATCATTTAATTATTTCTTAGTTTCAAACATTAAATAAATAAGACTAAATGCAAACTGCTCTATTCCAGAGAGTATACACCACCAGGGGGATTTAAGCCTTTTTTTAACTGCAAGCCTTAGAAATGTGGAGTAACTTGAAGAAGTTATGTCCATGGAACATCACTAAAAACTAACTGCAAAAACTTTACTGAAGAACATCTCTAGACTAATCAAATAAATGAATGATAATCAGATTTATTTTAAAATTGAAATGAATTAATAACAGCTTTATTACTATTTAACTCGAAGTAGAGATCTCATTTGGGTCTTTTTGGGACTTCTGTTGTGAGATATCTGGCCGAAGCTCAAATAAAAAAAGAGAAAAATTGTCTTAAAGTTTCTTTATCAAATTTTAGCCAAGAAAAAGGACTATTTCTTAATCCTATGTTTGAGGGATTTAATACAAACCTATTTTTGCTTTTACATAAAATGTGGAAGACAAATTTCACAAACCGATACCCATAATAACTAATGGGACTTTAACTCTAGCTGTAGTGACAAAGAAAGGATGAGACTTTTATTCCTTTAAGGCAACTTACCCTGAAATAAATCAGAGCAGCGCATCCATATTTCCCACAATATCAAACTCAAAGCGTAGATGTCGGCCTGCAGCAGAAAGGAGCTGTTGTTCAGGTTTACGGAGCCTTCCAGGATCTCAGGAGACATGTAGTAATGAGTACCGAGCTGGGCATAACCCTGCAGAAACATTGGTAGGTTCAGGATTCTCTATTTAAATTTAGTGATTTATTTCATTTTTCATTTGAAAATGAATCTGTGGAATAATAATAATAATACATAAATCAGTCAAACCATTTTTTTTTATTATTATTTTTATTATTTTAAGAACAATAAAGTATTTGACACGTTTTTACCCTTAAAATGACTCACCATTGTGTTTTTGGTCTGTTTCATAACCCACGGCCTCGAGCAAGAACGCAGAACAGTGGAGCATCCAAAGTCACAGAGAGCGCAGGTTCCATCTGTTCTCACCAAAACATTGAAGCTGCTCAGGTCTCTATGAGCCACAGCCGGTTTGTGCACACCTGCAACAACCAAATGCACACGTGCTGTTACAAGCATCCATTTCCTGCTTTGTTTTCAAAAGTGTTAAATAATATGGATGAAAAATACCTATTTTACGTTCATTAAAAAATAATAAAACATGTCTACTTTTTGTTAAGAATCAAATATAAAATGTCACAAAATATTGGAAAACACACATGCACACATTTGTGTTTTATTTGCCTGTACCAGAGCTGTGGAGGTCAGAGTGGAGATAGGAAAGTCCCTGGGACAAGGACAGGCACATGTCCTGAGCCTGCATCCAGCTGAGGGGGTTTTCACACAGAAAGGAGTGGAGAGAACCCTGCAATCAAAGGACTGTCAGTTATCAGTGTTTGCAAATGACCTGGATACTGACTGTTACAACAGTTTTTAATTCTAACGTTATTTCAAGGAAGTACTTGCTTTTAATATTTTGATTTGATTTATTTCAAGCATTAATTTTAGGCAAGAAAAAAATCACACAGATACATCAAACATGTTCAGATATAAAGATATGCATCAAAACAAAGATAAATGAACAAAAAAAGCAAAAAGAACAGTGTAATTACTCATAAACTTAAATTGAGATTTGCATGCATGCAAACATTTAGGTCCAATTAGTTTATTTAAATATAATGATTATTAACTGAAGTCAAGTAGAATTGGATTTGTTGCGTAAAAAGGAGTGAAAAGAAGCAAATTTATATAATCCCATCCATGTTTCTGCCCTTTTCTGTTTATTTACTATTAGATTAGATAAATTTAGATTAGATTAGATTAGATCAGATTTGATTTGATTTGATTTATATACATACATAAAAAGAGCCTGTGAATAAAATGAATTAAAAAAAAAAATCAGAAAAATAAAAGTATGTGATGGTGTGTTACAGAAACCCAACTAGGTTTATTCAAGACAGTCACACTCCTCTGTCAAAATAATAAATAAATATAAATAAATTACAGTAAGTAAACTAATAGAGATCAAATTACTTTTATGAAAATTAAATTGTAAAACATATTGTTTCAAATATCTTTTTCAAACAATCAAACCCCATTTTTATACCTTAATACCAAAATCTTTTTTAGGTTATTTTTTATTGAATCTTGTTATCCATAACTCAAACTAATTTAATAATTTGCTATGACGGCAATGAAAAGAAAACGTAACTTGTGACTTATGAAGGACGGTGAAATGTCTGCCCTTGTCTGGTCTGCCCATTTAATGGCCCAACAACTCTATTTTTATCATTGTGTTGTTAAACGAAAATAATTGAATAAATGTATTTTTTCCTATACATTTTTTCTGTTTAGTGTCTTTCTTTGCAGTCCCTAAACCCCCAACTTTTATTCCTAAATTTGGTGTAAACCAGGAAGTACACAGACATGCAGTTCCTCAAAAGACCACTAGGGGCAGATTGCTAAACTGATCTTTTTCCTTTTAGCTCCAAGTCTGATTTTATCCCCAAAAATATGTTTGGGCTGTGTGGATTCTGTCGTTTTTTTCAACATAATTATATATATATTTCTTCTTCATGATGCTTTTTTTCTAAAATCTGTTGTTTCAAAAACATTTGAGCATATTTTTTGGCAGGTCGACCCCTTTAAACTTTACTCATTCTTCCCACTTCAACATTTCCAACCTTCTTCTAGTTTACAGAATCCTCTTCACACTTACATGTTCTGCAAACTCCAGCACAACAAACCAGCTTCTGTCACTTGGGTTCCTCCCTGCGCCCAGGAAGTGAACAATCCCAGCATGCCTCATCAGCGGTAATTCATAAATATCCTTTTCTGTTGTGAATTTATCTTTCCACCCAGCAGGATACACTTTCACAGCCACTGCAGCATCCTTGTAATTCCCTTTAAAAACTGTTGCAAAGTGTCCTTGTCCCACAACCTGTAAGACATAAACAAACCTTAAAGCGGGTCATAACTGTACAGCTGAAAGAGAAATATTCCTGCAAAACAATTTTGTTTTTATGCTGCAGTTCATACCTGCTGTAGTTCGATGTTCGTAATGTAACTCGCAGGAGTTTTTGGTTGACAAGAACACGGTTGCAGGATGTTGTCATCAGGATCAACAGATTGTAGATTTTTCTCTAAAATAGGACATTAAATCAGAATGTGACACAAAAAAAGTTGAAAAGAGGCGGACTGGACGGTTGCTGAAGTGTTGCAGAGGAGTAACAGAGGTGATAACGTTCAAGGTCAGTTGAGCAGAAAATAATGTAAGCATTGTCAGGCTGAAAATCATGGGAACTCAGCTCCAAACCATGGGGGGAAAAATCCTTAAAGTTTGAGAGAAAATAATCACCTGACATGGGGAAAGGATCAGTTTCCTTTTTTTCAGTCATTCAGCAACAACACAATCTTTGTAATCTTCTCATTAGCTGCAAAGCTTCTTAGTTGAGAGATCAAGGCAATAAATCATATTACTAATGCAAACAAAATTTGATTTCTAATGATTTCAAAGTAAAGATTAGATAATTTATTGTTTTAATTTTGTGTTGCCATGAATTCAAGGGAGCCAGTTTGAACTCAGTATTTTATGCTACCACACAAATCACAATTCAATTTAAAAACTGCTAAAAACACATTAAAACATACCTCTGTCTTGGCTGATTGCTTTTGCTGAAAATTTTGACGATAAAAATGAGCAACATTAAGGATGAATGCAGAATATTGTAGTCTAATATTTCATATTTCACACTGGTTGCATTTTGTAAATTGGCAAAACCTTCTCATGAGCAAAAATGTTCTTGTATTGTTATTCCTGCTGTTGAAGGAAAATGGTGTTACCTTTCTTTTTGTAGAAATAAATCCACTTGGCAGCGAGTGCAAAGACGAGGATTGGAAACATCACCAACACAACAATCTTCAAGATGTCAGCTTCAAAACAGATTACAAAAATAAAGCTTTTATGAATTCAGATTTCTTAAATTGGAAGAGACATAAATTAAATGTTGTCACATGTTGGCATTATAGTACTTGGTCTAGTATATTTAAAAAATAGCAATGTGTCTCTTTAATTAGCATCTCAAGAGGCTACTTAACTCAGAATAATCAACTTAACTTCCTTAAAAAATCTAAAATTTGTTTGATGTTTTTTGCATAGTTCTTTGGGACAATCTTAGTTGTGATCAATTTGTTAATAAAACAAACTAAAAATAAATTCACCTCACTTTTACTTCAGTACTGCAGATCATTCATGGTACTCAAAAAAGTGGATTTTAGTTTTTGTCTCCAGCTCTTCACAAAGCAGTGTTAGACTTCCTGACCAAAAAAAACGAGTTTTTCAGTGTCTTACCTGACATCAGTGGCTTACATTTAGATAATAGTACGGAAATGTAATGAATTATGCAATTTGGACACAATTTTTGCATAGATAAAGTGAACTACATAACTATTTTGCCTTACTGTCTCCAATCATTTACAGTTTCCTTCACAGATTGCATATTTCTCTATATTTTTTGTATTACAGAATCTAAATAGATAACAGTTTGAGCCAAGTTGGACTTCATAGTGTTTAGGTTTTTCATTTGTATATTTTTTATTTTGTTCAAGTGACAGAAAAACAAGATTCTGCAGATCACATAAGAAAACTGGAGTCATTTTAAGAAATGTTGGTAGTATAATTTGTGTGTAATTTTGAACAAGCTGTCCCGATAAGAGATGCTCCCAGTCTTCTACCTGCAGAGATGGAGTCGGTGAGTGGATGCTGCTCTGAATCTGGAGTCCACGTGAAGTTACCGTTGCAGAGATCTGTCCCACACACACATCGTATGAAGCGGTTTTTAAGGCGTAGTTGTACCTTGCAGGTTGCATCCGGACAAAATGTTTCTACTTTACCACAAGCTGCAACACAAGAATCAAAAGATCAAAAGTACAAAAAGAGATATTAAAATAATCTATGAATCCAGCCTAATCCAGGTGTTTCAATGTTTAGTCTTGGGTAGACGTACCGAGAGTGTCCACCTGTGGTTGGTCGTTTATCATGCGATAGATAGCAATGCAGCAGCGGGTGTTCTCACAGAGCTGCAGGGATCCACTCACATTACCAGCAGATAAGTATCCACCGCTGTTTTTGTGGCTTACTTGAAAAACACACTGTCTCTTTGGAAGTGAGGACTGAGGAAACACACATTTAAGGCAGTCTGGAGAAGATGTAACACAGGGAGTGTTAATAATCTCAACCAGAATAAAAGATAAAAAATTCAACTTTTGTCATATATATTTAAATATCAACAAACAACAAATTATTTATCTTTTTACCAAGATGCTAAAAAATAAAAAAGTCAAGCATTTATGTTTGTAATCTTAAGAGTTTTGATCACTTTTATCAGATTTGGATCTAAGAAAAAAGTGTTTATTTGTTGCCATGGATCCTTAAAAATACTTTTTAAAACATCTCAAAGAATAATAAAATTACTTTTTAGTTTTTCTCTAAACTAAGATATTAAAAACAGTGGAAGACATTGTCACAAAGTTAAATAGATGTTAAGTTTAAATGCTGAACTTTAACAAAAAAGAAAAGTCACAATGGATGATTGAAAACTAAAAAAGTAAGGAGTTTTTTTTAAACTCACATAAAGCCAGAATCCACAGCAGCGTTTTCTCCATCTCAGAGCGCTGTGACCACACTCAGTATCAGCAGGAGGAATGTGAGGAGTTTCCCACGTGCATCTCTCCCACAGAGACACCTGCATCTGTTTCCTCCCAAGATAGAGCCTGTTGTTCTGATCTTGAGTCTTCCATGACGATATAGTCAACTCGAAGAAAGATGAGGGATTTTCCCCAAAAGAAACTCCATATTGGTCATTTTTTTTTAGATATTTTTTTGTTTGTTTCTGACACTACAAAAGGGGTATCCCAAGAGTAGGAAAAGAAAACTAGACTTAAGAAGGAAATCACTAGAAAGTAATAAAAGGATCTGTCCATGCAGAAAATCCTTATTAAAAAAAGGAAAAAATAGCTATAAAAGCTGAGTGTTTGATAGAATTACTTCAAATTGAATGCTATAAAGTCAAATAATAAGTTAGCAGTTCTCAGCAAATTGTATTTTAGAGTTTTTTTTAATGTTAAAAAATAAAAAAAATATTTTCATTAAAATGGAAAAAAATAGTTTAATAAGCGGAAATGACTCATTTTAGGATAAAATGAGAATGCAATCTAAGGTTTTGTTTTTTTTTTGTCTTAAATTCAGTTTTTCTTGTCAAACGTTTATGGGGCAAAATGATTTTGACTCATTACAATAAAAAATTCCTTATTTCTAGATCCTAGCTCCAAATAGACAAGACAGTGTCGACTGCTGATTTTGAAAAAAGCTTGGAAAGGTTTAGAGCAGGGGTGTCAAACTCAGTCGCACAGGAGGCCAGAATCCAAACCACACTTTAGGTGGCAGACCAAACAGGAAAAACATGTATGAACACACTAGAACTACATTTTTTAAATGTAACTTTTTAACATTACTATGAATAAAAACAGGCAGGAATATTATTCCAGAATAAATTAACGTAAGCCTTAAGTAACTTTCAATATTTTACTCTCCATAAAAATGTATTTGGTCAAAATTATACATGTTATAAATAAGTGCACGATGACATCGGGCCATTAATAACAATAAAATAAAATGATCCAGAGGGCCGGATACAATTACCTTGAGGGCCGGATCCGGCCCCCGGGCCTTGACTTTGACACATGTGGTTTAGAGTAAAGATAATTTACTGCTTTACATCTTTTTTATTTTACATCTTTACATCAAGTGCTGCATATATGATAACATTTTGCTCTGAAAGGCATAAAGGAGCAAAATGAGTTTTTATATTATACCATTTGAAAGAGACTAAATTTAGTTCATGTTTGTCTTGATTCTTTAACAAAAAAAATTTATACTGAATCTGTGCTTTGCCTTTTACTTTGACTTTTGCAACTTGTCAAACATTTCTCATGGTAAGAAATGTACACTACAAAAGGAAAAATGGAATGAAAACAAGAAGCTTTAGAAAATGAAGTTGGGAAACAGCTTTCACGTTTTTATTATAATATTTCAATAAAAGATCCATAAAAAAACAACAGGTTAACTCAAACAGGACACAGAAACTATAATTAACACAGTCTTGATAAAACTAAACAAAAAGAAAACAATGGTGTGAATTAAAAAAAAAACACTAAATGTTTACAATGGTTGTTTTTATTTACAATTCAAAGAAAATGTAATTTGGGATATTTTTTAATTACTTTTCAGTTTGCAACAACCTTTATTTCACATTACAATACAGCGTTATGTGCAAAAACATCTTAAAGTTAACAAACTCAGTCAAACTATTTTAGATACTAAAAATATATTATTTATTTTTTAAATATTTAGTATGTTGTATTAGTTCAGTCAGATCTTTGCAAAAATACATGTAAGCCATGCATTTATTTGACAAGAGATTGAGTAAATCACAGAACAAAACTGCACTAAAGTTTGGCAGGAAGTTAGGAGAACACTGTCACTTCACACCCACAAGTGCTGTCACAGTTATAGAGAAAAGCATTGTGGAGAGATGAGATCTCGAGGATTAAGGTTAGCAACCACACAGACATCGTAAGTGTCATGCATGGCTGCTCGTCTCACCAGGACAGTCCACACGTTGTCTGCAGGATCTAACTCTAAAATCTCCTTGGTGATGATCTCATGGCGACCTGCAGTCAGGACAGAAAGGAAGTAACTGACCCAGATGTTAATGTAAATCACTATTTATCAGCTTGAATGGCTTTTCTGTATGGCAATAGAAGAGCTCCTCTTGCTAAAAATAGTTAAAATAAAGACAAAAATGAATCACTGATGCTGACCTGCCCCCTTGAAATATCCACAGAGGTAGATCTTTTTGTCAATCACTCCTACATTAGAGGTGTTTGTTCGAAGTGAGAGTAGGGATGTGGGGAGCGTTGGTCCCGGCCTCCAGGTGTCCTCATCAGTGTTGTAGATCTCCACAGAGCTTAGACAGTGGCGAGATTGTCCCCGGTCCTCTCCATCACATCCTATACCCCCTGAAAACACCCCCATAAAGGACTCAAATGCAGAAAACTTAAACACAACACCACAGTTTTATAGTGGTACCTAAAATGTAGATCTCTCTGTTGAGGACGGCTGTGCTACAGCGGTACCTGGAGTACTTCATTCTGGCACACTCAGTCCAGCTGTCTTTGGCAGCATCAAACTTAAACATTCGGTTACTGAGCTTGTCTAGCTCAGCATCGGGAATATTCTGTAAAAGATTTGAAGAAAAAAGCTAAAAAAAAAAGCTGTTTTAACCACTGAAAAAGACATTTCCACTAAGCTACCACTAGAGGGCGCCAAAATCTTGATTTTCTGCTAAATCTGAAAAAAGACCTGATTTTCGTTGGAACTCTCTTTTGTAAAGAGTTTTAATTCTGATATACCTCTAATTCAAGATTATATCCAAATAACAGTAATTTAAATAACTTTATTTAAAACATAGTGGTAGTCTTTGAAACAAAAAACGAATTTTTAGAAAGTAAAATGCTTCTTGTTTCAATAAAAATGTCTAATTTTTTGTCTTTTTAAAAAATAATCTTATTGAGAAATTTTTCAAGATAATAAGTCTCAGTGAAAATATTTTAAAATAAGATTGGTGTTTTTTCTTACCACATTGGCAGATTTTTTTGCTTATTTACAGAAAATCAGCCATAATTTTCGACTTATTTCTATGGAGTCTGTTTTTCTAGTGTATGTTTAATTTAACTGCAACATTTGAATGCACACCTCAGCAGAAAATGCACTGCACCTGTGGCGTCCAGCCCCCCAGCACGTAAAGATGATCCTTCAGGCTCACGACGCAGTGGCAGGCCAAAGGGAGGGGCAGTGGAGCAAAGCTGAGCCAGCTGCCTTCCCTCTTCAGAGACCATCTCTGCACACTGTCAGTGATCACGTAGTGATTGTTCACTTTCATCTGACCACCTATCAAATAAAGGGCCTCCCCTAATTGTCCTAAGGCGTACATGTCCCTGTAAGGTGCAGAGCACACTTTCACCCAGCTGTCCTCTTCTGATTTATCGTACCTGAAACAAATAAGGGAACTTTGGATTTTTTAGGATACAAAAAAAATAAATAAATAAAAAATAATCACATATTCGCACACACACCTGTAGATATCAAGTCTCTTCATTCTGTCTTTATCTTCTGCCTCAACAACAACCACTATGCTGTTGTTCAGGCTCACTGCACCTGAAGTGATTTGGCCCGTACCTTTACATCCTCTCAGTGGAGAGGGTATGTAGTAAGTCTTTCTACCCCGAGGGGCAAAACAAAAGCAGAGGTCAGCGACTCCCCCGCGTCGAGCAGGAATCCCCTCCCTGTTCACTCCCCCCAAACAGAGCAGCAGGTCAGTCGTCTCCATTCCATATCGAAGAGGTGGGCGAGGCGGAGCTGCTGTTTCACAAAGACCGGAGGTCTGGAGAGCAGCATCGATCATCCCAAAGCACTCGGCATCACCCAGCAGCACCTGCAGATTATTTTTTTCTTAATAAAAGACTTTTTATCATCTTATCTTTTGTTGATTGTGCACAAAAGCTACATTCCCTCTCACCGGGTTCCTCCTCCTCGCTTTTCTGAGAAATCCAGGGTCGACCAGCTCCAGGCGCACACGTCTGAGCAACTCCACAGCCTGGGCTTCACAGTGTGAGTCACCTCGATGCCTCTCCACCCAGCGCAGCACCAGCTCCAGCACTACCTCCTCCTGTGATACGTTGAGGTCATCTGAACCCAGCAGATCCCCCAGACTGTGTGCATCCAGTTCCAGCACTTCATCTTCCTCACATACCTCAAACGTTTAAATTCACAAGTTTAAATCCTCTTAGAGGATTTTTCCACATCTATTATTGGGACAACTTTTGGACTCACCTGTGCAAAGTGCTGACAAAGGTATTTCAAAGCACAGTCTGCCAGGTCACAAACCCCAAGGTCTCTGGCCCAATGATACAGGCCGACACAGTTTGACGGGTCCATCCAAGCCTCCATGTGGCTCTGACATAACCTTCATTCAACACGCACAGATAAACGCACATGTTGGATCGGTGTTTCATTTCACGCATTTGTCTCTTTGAATTCCTTTACCCACTTGAAGGCTCCATCTATGTTGAGCAGGAAAGCGGCAGCAGCCACTCCTTGGATGTTGCTGTTGGAGAGTGGGAGTTCACCCTGGTACATGTAGTTCAGCAGCAGCTCTAAGCTCTCTGCAGGAGTGTCTCTGAGAGGCACCTGTCCTCCTCGGCTCTCCCTCAGACCACATGTGAACATGGCCTGGACAGCAGGATGTCATGTTTCACACCACAGTCTACGTGGTTTGCAAAACATTTTGTTGTTTTATATTCTATTATCTTAAAAAAAAGTTAAATGAACCAATGCTGCATGGATTTTAATTTACCTGGAAGCAAGGACTAAAAGCGGACAGCACCACCATGTGGCAAGGGAAGGGAATCCCCTCTGCCAGCAGCACCACATCAGTGAGCTCTTCAGCCGCTCTCATCCTGTCCAGCTGCCTCAGCAGGAACAAGCTGTGCTCTCCTTGGGTAGAGAGCTCCTCGGTCTCCATGGAGGTCTGTGGGCTCAGAAGAGCTAATATAAATACAATAACAACACACACACTAAATCGATTTCTTTTTATTTTAAATAAGATATTAAACAAAGCTGCTGGAGCTGCCTCCTCCCCTGATTCCGCCTCCTACTCACTTGTTCCCACTAACATTCTGGCAGAATAAATACCCAGCCCATTCCCTGCTTAGACTAGGCTAGATTGTCCTATTTTCACGTCTTTGCAAAATTCTATGTTTCCACATATTGGACTGTAATTATGGCTTGATCATTTTTTCATTACATGTGTGTTGTCAGCTGTGGTGCCGCTTAGTCATTTTTATGTTATAGTAAAATAAACCTACAATCCCTAAATCCAAATGGTATTTTCCATGATTAAAATAATCATTTTATTTTGTTTTCAATTTGATTCTGTTAACTACTTGCCTTAGACCAGGGGTCTGCAACCTTCAACACTTAAAGAAACATTCAACCCAATTTCTAGCCAACTACAACCTAACAGGAGCCATAAAATCTTACTTCACCCTTTAGAAAAAAAGGCACTGATTTGTATTACTGTTACTATTATGATTATTTTTTATTGGCATATATAAAACAAAAAATAAATATGAACTAGTTCATCACTTGGCAGAGGTTCACATAACTTCCTTTCAAAATAAAAGACCCCCTCTCCCATGCAGGATAATCTCATTTTCAATGTCGAAGTAAGGAGTGTAATGTCAGCACTGATATTTAAAAATAAAACTGTAAAAAATGGATTTTACCGTTTCTGATGCATCTCACCCAGATATTTGTAAATTGAACTAGATAAATTTGAATCAGAGCGTATTATAAAAGACCCTTTTTGGATTTTTTGGACCAAAGTGGTCAATGACCTCCAATGGAACAAGACACTCACAAATGTGTCCAACTGTTTTAGTAGAACTTAGAAAAAAGCCACAACGCTTGATGGATTATTGGCGGAGCGATACGTACTCTACTTCAACTTTTTTGAATGAGTTGAGTAAAATTTTTTGACTGAAAAATTTGTTAAAGTACAAACGTTTTATTTTTCTAGAACCAGAGAGTCCCAATGGAGGGGTAAAAGAGCCACATGTGGCTCCAGAGCCTCGGGTTGCATCTGCCTTAGACAGAACCATGAATCAATGCATCCATTCATGATTACCCCTAGTATTTTGGAAAAGAAAAAAAAATAAGTTTGTTAAGAAGACATCTTGATAAATATGGTTCAGGTTTTTGTTTTGCTTCATTTCTTGTCTGCACTCTAATCTAAAAATCATGATTGCATCACCAAGCTGATCCTCCAACGCCAATTAAAATCATCAGAAGAAGAACTTAGAAGAAGAAACAGGCTAGAAAACGAGCAGGGTAGCGGCTACTATGGTTTTGCAGCCCTGTGCGCACTTTGTTCTTTTTCAGCAAAATCTTGTCTTGTAATCAAGTGGGATGGTGCGAATGACAACGATTAAGCTGAACTGATTTGCCTCCATAGCTTTTGGACAGTGACACTAAGCTAAACATCATGAGGTCATCATCTTACTGGCATACACTATGCTAGCATGTTAGCATGTCAAAAGCCAAGCAGATGCAGAAAAGAAGATGTCATACCAATGTTTTGGAAAAGTCATCCAACGTCAAGATCCAGAAGTTTCTCCACTGAGATCACTGATTTTTATATCTTGAACGGTTCCATGGGTTGGTTTATTTTTGTCAGGTGGCAAATCTGTCTCATGTTCTGTGCTACCAGGAGGCTGGGGTGGGTTGGTGGGTGAGGGGGTAACTGTACACTCATAAGTCAAATCAGTTTAAAATAGACATGGAGAAGTTAGTGGAGCTGGTGGTCTCCAGAGGTGGGTTCCTTCCATACTCTGTGGCGTTGATTATAGGTTTCATTTACGATCTTGAAAAATAATACATATATTGTTAACACACACTCAATGTGTCATACTATTAAATTATCATTCACAAGAAATATCATCACTGAAGTCTTATAACCACTTATGACTGTGCACAAAATAATGTAAATGATATTTTGCATAATTTTCAGAAACAAAGATCTCTTATTGGGTGCTTCACAGCAGTGTAGTGGTTGGCACTCTTGCCTCACTGAGAAAAAGGCCTGGCTCAAATAAAATATTTGCTCAGCCATCTAAATAATCAGAATCAGGTGTTCTAATCACTCGGTCTGGCCACAGGTGTATCAAATCAAGCACTCAGACATGCAGAATGTTTTTACAAACATTTTTGAAGGAATGAGGCGCTGGAAACAGTTAATAGCTGCAAAAAAAAAAAAAAAAAAAAACAACAACACGGCATATTGAACATTCAGTTCATACTGAATACTTTTGATGATATAGTGTAGGTCCTTACTGAGTGGAGTTGACACGTTCTTTCCTTACATGCATGTGCTTTCTCCGGCTTATTCCCGGATTCCAAAAACCTGCTTAAATTATTAACCAGTGATTTTGAAATTGCCCAGATGTGAATATGTGTGGTTGTGCAGTTGATTGGTAAATCGTCTAGGTTGTATACTATAGAGAGAATTTAGCCTCATTTGAATTGTGGGTGCATAATTCTTGATTAGCCTATTTGTCTGTAACCTTGGATTTTTGTCTGCAAAAGCTGTGATTTGTAACTTGTGTCATACTATCCATCCTTGGCCCCACAGCAGCTGGGTTGACTCCTGCATCCACGTGACCCTGTACATCTCATGTGTCAAGGTCAAGGCCAGGGGGCTGGATCCGGCCCTCTGGGTAATTATATCCAGACCTCCAGATCGTTTTATGTTTTTGTTAATAATGGCCTGATGTAAACTTGTGCTTATTTCTAACTTGTATAATTTTGTCAAAATATATTTTTATGAAGAGAAAATTATGAAAGTTATTTAAGGTTTAAGTTGATTTATTCTGGAATAATATTCCTGCATTTATTTATTCATATTTATGCTAAAAAAGTTACATTTTTAAAGTTTTTAAAATTGGCATTCTGATAGCTTTTATTTTGACATTTACTAAGATTTTTTTGGTTGTTTTGGAGTTTAGCTAATATTTCAGCTACATGCTAGCTGTTTTGGTTAATTTAGGCTTTTTTTTTAGACTGTTTAGGAGATTGGCAAATATTTACACGCTAGCTGTTTTGGCTAATTTTTGTTTTTTTCGTTTTTTCAGGTCATTTTAAAGTTCAGCTAATTTTTCAACTACATGCTAGCTGTTTCGGGTAACGTATGTTTTTTTTAAATTTTTTTTTCTTTAGGCTAATTTGGGATATAGCTAATATTTTAGCTGGCTATCAGCTTCAACGTTTTCAGCTATCAGCTTTAGCGTTTTTAGCTCTCAATTTCAGCATCTTCAGCTGCCAAATTCAGCTTACCACATTTACACAAGCATTATCTTTATTATTATGAAATATATCTATTTTCATAATTATGTTAAAAGTTACGGTTTTAATCCATCCATCCATCTTCTTATCCGCTTCGTCCCTTTCTGGGTCGCGGGGGTGCCGGAGCCTAACCCGGCTACTGAAGGGCGAAGGCGGGGTACACCCTGGACAGGTCGCCAGTTCGTCGCAGGGCCTCAATCACACACATTCACTCACACATTCACACCTAGGGGCAATTTAGAGTCACCAATTAACCTATGAAGCATGTTTTTGGACGGTGGGAGGAAGCCGGAGTCCCCGGTGAAAACCCACGCATGCACGGGGAGAACATGCAAACTCCACACAGAAAGGTCCCAGCCGGGATTCGAACCGGGGCCTTCTCGCTGTGAGGCGAGAGCGCTAACCACTGCGCCACCGTGCAGCCCGTTACGGTTTTAAATTTTTAAAAATTTTGTTTGAGTGTTCAATACATATGTATCCTGTTCGGCCAACGACCTAAGGTGTGTTTTGGATTTTGCCTCTTGTGCGATTGAGTTTGACACCTCTGCTGTACAGGCATGGGTGAGTAAAGAAAATGAAAGTCTTTGATAAAATTGTGTATTTGGGGTTGATTGACACACATCTTTGTTTAAGTCATTGTAATTTTAAAGACTACTTTGTCTAGCCCTGTGTTCTTTCTCCACAGTTTGAGTATAATTAGCTTCAGCCATCTATAAAAATCTGAGATAGCAGAAGCAGAGATAGCTTTTTCTAAATATAATGTCTTTGTGTCATTTGTTATCAGACACCTGTGCTATTATGCAACAGTGAAACACGAACGCCCTTGTATTTAGGCTCCCATAAAATGTCATTGGAGCCACAGATCTTTGGGATCTGGCCAGACTATCCTCTGCTGATGCTCCCTGGACTTCATCTTAAAAGTCTAATGTGGTTTGATAAGCCGTTTCATCTTGTCTCTGAAGAAAAAAGACAGACTCCTCAGGAGATTCATTTCATAGATATGAGGAAAACAAGCCTTTTACTCTTGGTAGTAAAAGAATTCACTTCAAGAAACCCTATCAACACATCAGGGCGTCTTTATAAACAGCTTTCTTATGAATCTGTTCTGATTCTCTTAATGAAGTCTTGATTTCTCTGTGGCTAATTTGAGATCATTTAAGAAATATGCCAGATGTTCTGAAATATGCATTTACAAACAATTGAGTTCATGCAATGGTTAAACATACACGAGCATATACATCAAGTCATACCTTTGTGTCTTCACCACAAAGGTATGGTTTTATTATCCCGGTGCCATGTAACTCCATCTAACTTTACTGGAAAATACTTTTATTGTCAAAGGAAGACATCTGACGCTTTAAGTTACAGAGTTCTCGAAAGCCAGTTTTATGATTAAATAGTCATTTTGGTCGTGAAGATCTTTGGATAAGTTACGAAGACGTGAGTAAAACATTCACAGAAGTGAAGACATGCCAAGCACATGGTGTGCGTTTTCATACGCCGCTTACACGTCTAAAAGTGTCATGAAGCATGTCCTCTTCCTGGCAGAAAGACTGGAGGTGGCATGACCCTCCAGACAGAACAACTCCTGAGTGAGTGTTGTTGAACGCTGCTTTTACGCTCTGTCGAGCGTGCTATGCTCCATGACTGCTGAACCTATGTCAATGTGCTGTTATCGGCAAATTTAGGTAAATAGTGTTCATATGAACATGTGTTGAAAAAATAACCCTTTTTGTTGAACTATCAAATACCAAACTTTTACATACTTGACTTAAAATTTTGTTAAAAAATGTCCTGTTCATATGGTCAGACAATCATCTTAGACTCTTTCTTTTAATGGTTTCTTATTCTGGTCTTTGAACATTTTTTTCAACCCTGTTAGGTCAGCAGTAACAGTAAAAAGTCAGTTTAGGCTTTCCCTGAAGGATGCCAGGTTTGCATGGACACCGTTTGGTCACTACATTATTTTCTGGCATCCTCTTACTCCTTAATGTGGTTTTCTATGTTACAGAACTTTTATCCTCCATCTTTTACAGCACAATCCAATGAGTTATTGCATCCATCCCTTTTCTAAACCCGTTTTGTCCATTTCGGGGTCATTGGGGGCCAGAGTCTAACCTGGCAACTCAGTTGCAGGCCACAATCACACACCTATGTACACATTCGCAGATAGGGACAATTTAGAGTAACCAAGTAATCTAGCAGTTTGTTTTTGGACGCTCGCATGCAAACTCCACGTAGAAAGGATTCTGTTTCAGGTCCCCAAGCCGGGACTTGAACCAGGAATCTTCTTGCTGTGAGGCAAGAGCGCTAACCCCTGAGTTAGCATCCATTATGATGAATTCTAATACTTGGGAAAACTCCAAAAACTCTTATGTCTCTTAAAGAAGCACAGTTTTTGTCAAGCCATTTTAGCTGCATATTTTTTTGTTTTAGGATTCCCCCCTTACTGAGAGGAAACTTTTGATCTATCCCGGAGAGTTCACAACTACCTGCAATTTTATATTATTTATTAGAAATCAGAGCCAGTAAGATCTCAACACACAATTTCAAGGACATTTCTCCAATTGTTTTTGTCCTAAACATGTTGGGAAGAATTAAAATGCGGCAAAAATACAGTATTTTTCAGACTATAAGTCACACTTTATGAAGAAATGTATTTAACAAAAAATACTGTTTACTGTTTTTTGTTTCAAACACAAAATAAAAATAAGCATAATACAAATATAAAAGCTACAAAATACAAAAATACAAATATATATATTTTTTTGAAAGGCAAATAATAATAATAACAGAATAGATCAAAATAACACTTCCTCCAATGTTTTATGAAGCTAAATAAGTATCAATGTGTAGTATATCAGCACATGTAAACAAAAATTCAGATAACCATAAAACATGCTAACAAGTCAACCAAACTCTAATCACTAAATATGTTAAATTCTTCATCCTCTGTCGCTTTGGAACAATACTGCTGAGCTTCTTCTTCTACCTGCCTGTAAGTATTAAATACTGATATGTACACACCTACTGTGCCCTCTAGCAGTATTTTTTTGAAAATGAAATTTACGTTACATTTGAGTATAAGTTGCACCCCTGGGCAATTTATGCCAAAAACATTAAAATAAATAAAATAAAATGACTTATACTCTGAAAAATAGAGTAAGCGTTACTAAACAAAAGTGAATGGAAATCTGGTTGGTCCTTTAGATCTGATACTCTACTTGTTATCCAGGGAATATTGTTTTAATTGCTGCTAATCACCTGGCTCAGGTATGTTCAGTCAGTCACCTGAAAACCTCAGCTACCTTCCACAGTAACAAGTTAGCCTATGTGTTGGTACCATAGACATAAAACATGCTAACACTAAAAAAACAGTACAAAAAGGATTTGTGCACATTAAGGTTTTGTCACTGGTGGGAGATTTTGTTCTTTATGGGGGTTGAAGTCCATTTAAACTCTCAAGAAATTGATCCTATTCTGACACATTTGCCATAAAGGTTTAAATGTCTGGTGAGCATTCTCCTCGCCGTCCCTGATCACTAGAAACATATTACTTCACTTTTGTTTCTTTGTAGGAAAAATACTTATTTTGCTTTTTTACCTTTTGACACAGTGAATGCAGGAAAAGATGTGTGAGGCTTCATATAGTTTGTCAACAAAGTCTATTCAATGTGCTCAAAGTAAGTTTTATGTGGGATACTTCATAACAGAAAGATGTGGTGTTAGTACATTTATTTTTATTGTGGAAGAATATTTCTATACGACAATTACATAAGCTCTATTAGTTAAAAAAAAGGCGAAATATAAATGTTTCTGTAAAAAAATTTTTATAAAAAGTAGTACTCTGCATGACTGAGTCAAAAACATAAAAAACGCCCCAAATAGCACAAGTCAGTTGCTCAATCATCAAGCCTAGCAATGTCAAAGTGGAAATTTTCCTCCCAAAGGACAACATATGTGAATTCTTTATGTCCGGTTATGTATCTGCCTGACAAGGTTCTGGAAAAAGTTAATGTTTATTTTAAATTGATGTTCTCGCAGCTCGAGCCAAATATGCTCCTCAGTTCTGCCGTGTCATTGGAATGTCCCCTTGTTTTAAACACATGGGCTCACACGTGTCTGACAGAGACCCAGGTTAATATGTGGAGGGATGTTTTCTCCAACACTCATCCATTGCTGTTAGTTATTTTTTGGTTGTAAAAATGAAATGTCATCCTATGTTTCATTTTTATGCTCTTATGTAAGTCCTGAGGGCAATGGCTGATCATTGTATAATAGACCTCACAAACACACCTTCATTGAAAGCATTTTTAAAATTAAAGCAGCGTTGAAATAAAACATTCAGTTCCAGAATAATGAGTCTTCTAGGGAAAAAAAACATATAAAAGATTGTGTCAAATATGATCATGCACGATTAATTTTTACTGATATTTGCAACTCGACCAGTGATTCAAAGCCTCCTCTAAGTCTCCTGAACAAAGAGAGGTTATAAAAACCTAAAGTGCCTTTATTGTGAAGCATGTTCTCTGCCAAAAATGTTGGACTGATTGACTGCACAGCAATCAAGGACAAAACTAACAGTCAATGAAAACCTTGAACCAGACGTAAGCTCTTGCTTGAGGATTTTACTACTGTTTCGACTGTATTTTTCACCATTTTACAAGTTTCCTATCTTCAGGGTAAACTCGCTTATCTCCTATTTTAGGAAATCTTTTATCACTAAAGTCAGAAGGTTTTTCAATAACATTTTTACTTCAGTCTTTAAACCTTCTCAAAACATGAAAAAAAGTATTTGACAGGGTTGATGTCAGGGTGCAGATTACAGTTTGTTCTCCCGCTTATCTCAACTTTTTATGTATTTTACACTTCTAAGAGAGAAAATACCACAAAAAAAGAAAACTTTGGATGGACTAAATAGAAGGGAGGAAGGCAACTCAGTACACCTTGTGCTTGAATAAAAAATGAAATAGTGATTCCAGGATTCACCCAAAACACAAGTTTGTA
>NC_050518.1:10714757-10738351 GCF_002922805.2 Oryzias melastigma | reverse complement strand
CAGTAATGCAGCTTTGAGTTGCAATTCTCATGTTTCATTTACAGGTTTTTTAAATTAAGTTTGATTTGAATTAAATGTAATTTAATTTTATTTAATTATATTATATTATATTATATTATATTATATTTTATTTAGTTATTTATTTAGTATATGATTTGTACAAAAAAATCATTAAAGCCTGCATTAGAACTATAATTTTTGACTTTAAAATACCTCATAAACACTGGGCAATATTTATTATTCTTTAATTTCTTAAGTATGTATATACATATATATATATATATATATATATATATTATCTATCTTTTTAATAGAGTTATGCAAACAAGGTAATTTCCCATAATGGGATCAATTCTATTCTATTCTACTCTATTCTATGTTAGAAAAATATGTAACATTGTTTGAGTAGAAGCTAAAGGTTTTTTGGAGTGATGATTTTTGTCATTTGTAACAAAGAAAACTAAATTTTATTTGTTGCATAACATGGTTTAAAACAGGCTAACAGGTGACAGCCACACATGTCAGATGCCAATCTATTATATTTCAACATTGTTTTGGGTATTGGTAGTTGAAGGTCCAAATGGAGGAGATCTAAAACTCAATTTAATAGCAACACTAAAACATGATGAAAAGCAAAACATTTACTAAAATATGAAAATAGATTTTAAGAAAGATAGACTGGTTGACATTGCGTTCTGGACCAGGTTTCATGCTGGCATGAAAACATTCATGTACAGATAAAAACACACATCCAGTAGCTATAAAGATAAGATTTTCCACTTGATGCTGAGGATACTTACCGTTTTATACATGAGAGTTTTTATGAGAGCAATACCACAACACTCTGATTATATATATATTTTTATTGGAAAGTGTTTGTATGTACAAAGTGACTTTTCTGTTTTATATTTGAAGGTTTGCAAGTGTGCCAAGTTTGGTGGAGTAAATTAACCCACATGCACAAAGATTCATTTACTAAAGTGTGTATGCAGATGAAGTAAGGACAGGGTGGGGGGGCTTTTTTTTAAACAAGGTTAAGGAGGGAACGGTCACTCCCACAGCTCAAAAAGAAACACGCACTGTCAGTCAGTGGAGAAACATTTGCTGAAGGGATCCTTGCAAAGATCTGCACTCAAAAGGCTCCACAGACAAAGAAAGAAGAGATTTACAGATTTTTTTTTGCTGAATCTGTCAAACATAGAAGGATGGAAAGAATAGACCTGTCACCAGGGAAGTACTCTGTGCACAGGGATGTCCTCGATGAGTTGGGACTGGAGGAAGTGGCTCAAAAAAGGATGTGGTCCACCAAACCGACTGTGGGGGAAAAAGTGAAGGAGTCCCTGAGGTAAAATCCAGGAAATATTCAGTATAAAGTCTAATTTGATGATATTTAAAGTCATATAGCTTATCCTTTTTGAATTTCCGTTAACAATTTCCTTTTCAATGTGCACTTTTCATGTCAACACAGAAGGAAACTTGAGTATCAGTGTGCTGGTTTTATCCATGTTTACAGATAAATGTGCAGCAGGTGGTAAAACTCACAAGTTTCACTCGCCTCTTTAGTGATAAGACAAATATATTGAAATGTGTCGTGACATCAACAAACCACATTTATCATGCAGTCTTTTGTATTATGGGTTCAAATCACCAGTTTCCATAACCACAAAAGTCTGATAACTGTGTATAATGGTTTATCCAATCAAATTTCATTCAGGTTATTTTTTGAGGTTTAAAATGTTCTATTTGGTCATATTTTTTTTACATTTTGTCATGTGTTGTTAAAAGGATCATCATCTATAGCAGGAGTCCCCAAATGTTTTCTTGTGAGGGCCACAGAACTGTATTCTTCTCTGGAGTAGGTCGGTTTTAGGCTAACAGAAAAAGTGTAACAACCACAGCCTACACATAAACATTTATGGTTTTTCCAGAATGCCCCACTTTAAATAAATAAAAAAATCTGTAATCTTCACAGAAAAAAATAAAACAAAAATATTTTAAAAATTAAACCAATAAATAGTTTGTTCTCTCCCGTGATAGTTCAGACTCCAGAAGGGTGGAATAAAAAGTCACATTCTATGTGGGTCCCAATTGGCAAGATTGAAGAAAAAGAAAAAAAAGTGTCTCTGATAGTATTTGGAATGTGAAGGAGGGCCAGATCCAGCCCACAGGACGCGGTTTGGGGACTATTAGTCCATAAAATAATTGTTTGCCTTTTTTTTTGTAAAAGAGTCACACAAATCTAACACAGAAGTAATCAAATTAATCAGGAGAAAACTGGATTTATCAGAACATAAATGCCATGCTCAAATGGACCAATGTCAGGCTATGATATCTACATGATCACTTCAATAATCTGATTACTCAAGATATCAGACACATTCATGTTGTGCTCTCAATTAGAAAATGGTTGTGTTGCTTCTGCAGGTGTTCGGTGCCGACGCTGAAGCACAGACTCCTGACCTGGATTCCAGTTCTCAGCTGGCTGCCTAAATACTCCTTCAGAGAAAATATCTTAGGAGACATAGTGTCCGGCTGCAGCGTGGGCATCATGCACCTTCCCCAGGGTTTGTACCTCTGAATCCTCAAATGTTTGCAGAACTTTCAAGCACAGTTCAGTGTTTTTAGGATTCCATTTCCTCTTTAAGTACAAGAAGAGTTCCCACATCTTGTCAAAAACAACACCAACACATTTCCTGTATGTTGTGTTTATGGTTAATATCTGAGTTTTCATTTCTCCAGGTATGGCGTACGCTCTTCTGGCTTCGTTACGCCCCATCTACGGCCTTTATACTTCTCTTTTCCCCGTGCTCATCTATGTGATCTTTGGTACTTCCAGACACATCTCTATTGGTGAGTGGGAACATCTCAGTGGAGCACACACGTCTATACGTATAGTACTCAGGATCTTTGTGTTTCGTTCCTCCAGGTACTTTCGCTGTGATCAGCATCATGGTTGGGAGCGTGACAGAACGGATGGCACCAGACGAGGCTTTTATTTTTAATGGAACCAATAATTCACTAACTGTAGACCTTGATGCTAGAGATGCATACAGAGTGCAGATAGCATGCTCTGTCACACTCCTGAGTGGACTCTTTCAGGTGTGTGAATAATCACACTCATCGCTGTACTTGTTTTCCTTTTTTCTAATTGTAAGCTTTCCTTGAAAAGATTCTTTTAGGTGTTGTGAGGTTTGGTTTCGTGGCCACCTACCTGTCAGAACCACTCGTTCGGGCCTACACCACGGGAGCTGCGTGTCACGTGTGCGTCTCTCAGCTCAAATACCTGTTTGGAGTGAAGCCGGCTCGCTTCACAGGCCCGCTCTCACTCATTTATGTGAGTATGCTGCCATCAGTTTGACTGAAGGAGATTTCACTTACAAACAGAATAGCTGGAATCTGTTTCCTCTTTTGACAACAATTGTGTTTCCTATTTACTGATGAAATGATGAAAAGGAGACACTTTTACCCAGTTTGTCCTTATTGGAAATGTCAGAATTTGTACTTATGGGTCGCTTAATTAGTTGTCAACAGAAAAACAGATGTTACATTCAAACTGTTACTTAGTACTTGAGTAGTTTTCATGCAAACAGAATGTCTGGTTAGTTCAGCCGGTTGAGCCGATGACCCATGCATGAAGGTTGAAAGTCCTCACTGCTGTTAGTTCACATTTAAATTTCTCCGTCTGTCCACTTATTTTATCTCTGTCAAAAATAAAGGCCATCCACGAAAAAAAAAGATACATTTTAGCTCCTACAAAAAAAACAATTGAGATATAAGGTGTTAAAAAAGGATGTCAGACTTCTTGCTCGTCCTGCTCTTTTTTAAATGTTTGAGTGAAGCTCAACAGAAAATGATGATGGGGTTGCAACATCAAAGCTGGAAACTCAAAGAAGCTGAATAACTCAATAAAGAAGGCTGGCTCTGTGCGGGGGTGTCTGGGAGCTCTGGAGCTGGATTGCAGAGAAAAATGTTGCATAAAGGGCATACATAATGAAAAACCCTCTGCACAAGGTTCTGATAAAGTGACAGTATTATCAGACGGAGACTTTTCAGGCCTGCTGCCTGTTACGGGAAAATCACTCTTACCCACAAGCAAACATTAACCGTTCATAGACTGACAGTTTGGGAGTAATGAAACACTTCTTAACTGAATTTAGACTAACGATTCAGAGTGACAGTGCAGATTGAGAATAAGAAAAGTTGTCAACAGGAAGATCTGTGCTAATGTTTAAGCCTGTAAATCACACTTTGCACTCGGGCCCTTCCACTCCTTTACACGTTCTGACTCAATTTTAGCATGGTGCCTTTAATGTTTAACATTTACGTGCAGTTTTCCATGTGTCACACATGCTCACAGGTGGGCCACCTAAAAAATGAAAGTGAATGTGGATTACAATCTGTTATTATAATATTTTAGGCATACTCTTGCATAAAAAAACAAGCGAATCATCATGCAGTGGGCTGCAACTAATTCACATCTCAAGTAGAGCCACAACTAACCATAAATTGGTCCCAAATGAAAAAGTAATTGTGCATTTTACAGTAAAAAAAATGACAGGGTTATACTCCAGTTGCTGAAGAACAGCTAAAAGAGACATTTTTTGTTGCATACTTGACAATCAAGGAAGTCGTGTTTTTGTTCTTTCAAAACCTGTTTTTTTCACTATTTCTTCTCCCCTTTCTAGACTGTTGTGGACATATGCCGACTGCTGCCTCAGACTAAAGTGCCAGAGCTGGTCGTCAGCTTGGTGGCGCTGGCTGTTCTCATTGTGGTCAAAGAAATCAATGCGTGCTACAGTAAAAAGCTTCCAATGCCCATTCCTATAGAGCTCATAGTGGTGAGTCCTCCTCTAATATTGGTTTCTTTCTTTTTTTATATCAACTCAAAGAGCCACATCTTAACAATTCTTACGTATATTAAACAAAAAAGAAAAATTAACATTTTTTTATGTATTTGATGTGTTAGAGCAGTAATGTAATATTATTTAATGTGTTCCATGAATTTGCTCTTTGCTTCCTTTTCAATCAAATAATTCAATGTATTTCAAGCAGTGTCTGGGATTCTGCTTTCAGCAGGATTCGAAGAAGACAAGGAGTTCTGCAGAAATTCTGGAACTAGCACATATAGATGTCAAATATTTGCCTCCATGAATGCAGACGTTCATGAAACTGAGCAGAGATTCATGCCTCTGGTCATGAGTGTTTTCATTCGGGTCCACCAGAGGGCACAACAGTAAAAACCACCAGCAGATTGTTGTGGATTCAGCTTAGAGGAGATATTTGTGTGCAAAAGATACAGTTCAACCAATGTTTTGCACTGAAATAACACTGCTTTTAATAACAGGTTATTGGAGCCACAACCATCGCTCACTTCTGTGGACTGAGGGAGGACTACCTCCTCGATGTAGTTGGAGAGATTCCAAGTGGGTAAGTTGCTATAAATGTGGTGAAAGAAGAAAAAACTGTTTGAATTAATTAAGATCTCTTATTCATTAGCTAGAAAAAACAAGTCAATGCTAAGAAAATGTTATTCCCATTTACAGTGTGTGGAGCAAAAGTTTTGTGAAAATACATGTTTTAAACCTTTTAGAGATTATTTCTAAACTGACGGCAGGTTGTTGTTCAAATAAAAAGTGTTAATATGGATGTTTTTTCACCCATAATTCAAAGGAATATGGACTAACATAATGTTATTAACTTTTTTGGTAATTCTTTGTGTTTCTGTGCATAAGAAATAAAACCTAAACTGTCCGTCCTTCTCTGATGTGCCAGGCTTAAGGCTCCTCGGACTCCAGAAATCACATTTTTCTCGCAGATAATAGGGGACGCCATTGCCATGGCTATCGTATCGTATGCCATCACCATTTCACTGGGCAAAACATTTGGTCTCAAGTATGGTTACAAGGTGGACAGCAACCAGGTGAGGTACACAATTGTGATGCTATTTCTCATGTCTAATATTAACCCAGACTGCACTTTCACCACGAAAAGTGACTGATCAAGCCTCACTTTGACAGCTTTTTGTAGTTAAATTGCTTAAAAATTGGTAAAACTACATCACTTCTAAATTAAATCTGAGTGAAATCTGTTCTCTGCATTTGATTCCTCCCCTGTGGGAGTGGTGAGCTGCAGACACATGAACCCTCTGGTGGTTTAACCCCCAAATCAACCCTTTGTTTCTTAATATCAAGCAGAAAGGCTCTGGCCTCCATTTTTAGTCTTTGGTATGACTTGACCTGGATTTGAACTCATGACCTTCCAGTCTCAGGGAGGACACTCCACCACACGGCCACTGAGCTTCTAAACATTGACTAACAATTAGAAAAATATTCAGAAAAATTGAGATTACCTTTTAAAAAATAAAAGCTTGATTATAATCATTTTAAAATGGTTATTATACAAATTATGTTGCAGATTTATGGATGTCAGAGTTATTTATCTTAAAGTAACTTTTTATGCAACAAAAAAAAAATTCATAAAAAAAGTTGACTCAAGCAAGACTAAACAAGTTGAGCCTGTTTTTATTCTTTTTCTTCTGATCATTTTCAAAGACAAACAAAAACTAATTAGTTTTGTTATCTAGAGGCTTGATAACTTTAATTGTTTGATCCGACCATGAATACATTGATAAGTATGGTGCTGTCATGACAATCAAGATGTTGTAGAAAAATACTAATCAGTGTTAAAGTTGAGATTCTTAGCTTAAGTGAATATTAACATGTTGTTGCTTTTTTTAATCTTCCAGGAGCTGGTTGCTTTGGGTTTAAGTAACTCAGTTGGAAGCTTTTTCCAGTGCTACGCTGTGACGGCCTCATTGTCTCGAAGCCTTGTCCAGGAGAGCACAGGCGGCAAGACACAAGTAAAAACCAATGCAAATAAGATTAAAAATCACAAATACTGAGGTTTAGAAAGCACATTTGGAGAGCAGTCTGTTTTAGATTACCAATTGTGTTGCATCACCTGAATTGAACCCCTAATTTGACCTTTTATTTGAACATTTGTTGTTTTTCCAGGTTGCTGGTGTGATCTCATCTCTCCTAGTGCTTGTCATGGTTATTAAAATGGGTTCCCTCTTTGAAGATCTTCCAAAGGTGTCCCTTTGTGCACAATCCTCTACTATCTGTCATTTTTTTAAAAAAATGAGTGTTTGTCTTAATTTTGTGCATTTCCTCCCTCAGGCTGTCCTGTCAACAATAGTGTTTGTGAATTTAAAAGGCATGTTTAGGCAGTTCAAGGATGTGCCTCTTCTGTGGAAAACAGATAAAGTTGACTTGGTGAGACTCAAACACAGCAGCCGTCCTGCACACGTCGATGTTTTGTTGACGCCCTGCTGTGTGTCGTGCAGCTCGTGTGGCTGGTCACCTTCATAAGCACCGTCCTCTTAAACCTGGACTTGGGTCTGGCGGTGTCTGTCGGCTTTTCCATGCTCACCTTCATCTTCAAGACACAGCTGTGAGTGCACACACTCCGATGTCAGTGTTTCTGTTAAACCAACATGTCGCCTCTGCCTTTCAGACCTCACTACTCCATCTTAGGCAACGTTCCCGGCACTGACCTCTACCTGGACACAGAGGCCTATAAACAGGTACTAATGTTGCTCTCTCATTTCCATATAGCTAAAGGCTGCACCTTTGTTGATGTGGATAAAACCTGTGGTTTGCAAATGCTTTTCATGGGAATACAATTAATAGTAGTTTAGTTTTTATTAAATAAAATTGATAACCTTATAATTTACAAAAAGATTTGCCAAAAAACATTTTATTGTGGATTTTATCTGCCTTATTTCCACAGTCCTTTTTATAAGAACATGTGATTTTTAAAAATATATAATTGAAAATTATGCTTGCACTGACCTATTTAGACAATACATTAGTCCCAATACCAAAAAGTGGTTATTATTTGTTAAAATATATTTTAAAAAATGATCATTAATATTTTAATTTTACATCTGGATTTTTTTTTTTTTTTGCAGGCTAAAGAGATTCCAGGAATTAAAATCTTCCGTTCAGCTGCAACCATCTGCTTCACCAACGCTGAGCTGTTTTTGGAGGCCTTTCAGGAGAAAGTGTGTATAAGTGTGCCCATTGATGGGTGATGTAATCTTTGACTGTTGTTTATAGCACTCCTAATTGCTTTAATTATATCTGCTTGACTTTCTCTCCTGTATCCTTTTTTTGTGCAGAGTGGGGTTGACGTCAGGAAGCTGCAGATGGAAAAGAAGAAACGTGCAAAGCAGGAAAAGATGGCTAAAAAAGAGGTAAAAATTTCAAATTAATTTATTAATTTCACATTTCACATTTTCTGATTATTGTTTCCACATTTTACCAGAAAGATGCACTCGATTATTTCTCCAATTCCACAAACTCCTTCAAAGTTCCCAAGCCGAATAAGGAGAAGAACCTAAGTAAAGATGTGGCTATCTTCCTCACCAACGCATCTTCAAATGGCCACGTGAACAGCGCTTATCAATACGACACGACAATATCCGAGACAGACTCAGGTTGCCATGGTGAAGACAGCCTCACCCACGATTCACATAAAGATGAAAAGGTTGGGGGGACCTGCAAGGCCGTCACTCACAGCATCATCCTGGACATTTCCACTACTGGCTTTGTGGACACGGTTACAGTGAAGATGCTAAAAAATGTATGTTGAAATAGTTCACAAAATCATCAGAAAAAGCAAATAAGTGATTTGTCTGACAGGTGCTGAGGATGAAGTCCAAATTACAAGGAAGTTTTTCTTTCAGATTTTCGGGGATTTTGCAGATGTTGATTTGGACATTTATTTAGCTGGCTGCCAAGGTAAGCAAATGAAATGAAGATGTCAGTTTGTGTCGTTTTCTTTCACGTTTTACATGAAAGTTTTTTATTTTTATTTTACTCTCCATGTGACTCTGATTGGAAACCTGTCAGCTTGCGTAGTGGAGCAGCTGGAAAAAGCAGCCTTCTTTGAATCGATTCCAAAGAGCAGGCTGTTTGTCTCCGTTCATGACGCAGTCCTCCACATCCTGGGGAAGCTGGGGCAAACTAAAATCGTTCTTGTAAGTGATCAAAAAAATCTTTGCATTTCTTTAGATACCTATTATATTTCCATGCTCTCATCCTAATTTTGCTCTACAGGATGATTGCGACACTCAAATGTGACCAGCAGGAGTCGCTTTGCTTCAGACCAGCCAATCTTTCTTCCCCCTTTCTTTTCTTTGCTGGTTGCCAATGTCTCCTCCCCCTTTTTTTTTTCTTCTGCTGAGGGAGAAGGCCCAGCCTTGACATGGCGGACTGTTGCTATGGAGACACAGGGAGCAGTTGCTATGGCAACGGGCTTTTTATGATATGGCCTAATGAGATGGCCAGCAATACGTCATTGCAGCTCTCGCTCTGTGGTGCGCGTGAGGCAGCGAAAAGGGTGGGGGTTGAGTGGGAGAATGCATCCCTGCACTAATAGACGTCTGTATTTATAGCACCTCAGAGAGTCGAGTGCAAGTCTGAGGGGGGGCGCATATTTTCACGTTAAGCAGCACCTATGACTGTGTCTTTTGGTCAGTTTAATTCCAAATCTTCCCTACAGAGGAATAAAATCTGTTCTTTACTGTATTTAACTGTGACCTTCACCTCCGGTTACAGCTTTCAGGTCCGTGTCACCCTACAAACTGCTCCGGAGCTCTGCAGGATTCAGTGGAATGACTGATGTATTTATTATGTTTTCAATGTTTCCTCAAACCTGAGCATGTACATAACCTGCACCCACGTCTGAACCGTCTGACATGAAGTTTTTTATTATTATTTTTAAACTATTAGAAGCTGAATAATACTCAGGAATGCATGACACTTTTAATTCTGCGTGCTTGAAGCATTTTTAATGTATATTTTCAAAACTATTTAAGTGTATAACCATCTTACAGCACGTTAAACTGGAATAAATTATAATCTTTATTTATGTTTTAATTTCCATGTAATTCTCTTGTTGACTTTGACCTTTTTTTAGGTGCTGAAAGTTATTCTGCATTCATGAGGTGTTGGAAGATTTGTTATTTTTCTGATGCTCATATGTGTTTTCCAAGCCAGACAGTCATTTTTTCTGATAATTCCAACAGCACATGAACGTAGCATTTCTCTAAGTTGGTATTTTCTCTGATGGACTTCAGTCCATTGGGGCAATTGGCACTGAAATGAGAGAAAATGCCAGTTTTGAAATAAATACTTCAAAATGTTCTATTTTAAAGTATGTATATTCATTTTCAATCAAAATGAAAGTTTGTTTAGACTCTAAAAGGTGGATTTTCTATAATGTCTGTGTAAGTTTCCAAATCACACATGAGCACATTAGAGAAATGATCTTCCATGACTCTGCGGAATATATTTCTGCTTGATAAATGTGCTGAAACTTTTGACTACATGTGATTAAACACATTTTTACAGTTTTTAAGAATAAAAAAACTGTAAATAAAGGTCTATAAAAACTCATTACACCCTTCTTCATATGGTTTATTGATTCTCTCTTTCCGCCCTCCACCCAGCCTCATGCTCATTACACGGTTCAGTCAGATGTTTCTCTTAGTGTGGAAATCATATCATTTATTCAACAGCCTACAATACACAGAATACTTAAGTTAGTTTATAATACAGAGCTGGAAGTGGCAATGCATTGACTCGTGATAGTATTTGTTTTTACAAATGGAAGCTTTTCATTTTTCACACCTAAACCAGAGAGGACAGTCGGCATTAGTTACAACTAAGTGATTGAGTGTCCCGCATCTGAAGGTACCGCCGTCGTCACTCAACACGCGCTCCTTGATGACACACACACATGCAGACGCACACGTAGACGCTACAAACACAAACACACAACTGTGGACTAAAGGCTGTAGATGTGAGGTCTTTCTTTTTAGAGGTTTAAGGATGAGTCAAATGTCAAACAAGTTTCCATCTTTTCAGAGGAAGAAAATGACCTGATGTTTGTGGCACCGATAACGCTGCGGAAACACTGACGAGAAGGCGCAAAAAGGAGGGAAGATTTTGCAAATACCGCAGACGTATCACAGCCACAGAACAAGACGAGACCGAACAGCACGAAGGCAGCGGACGGAAAGCAAGGGGGAACACTCTGAGGTGGAGAAGCGTAAACTGGCTGATGTTGCTGCAGGTGTGAGTTCTCCAGACTTTGGTCCATTTGTTCAGGGCTATTCCTGGTAAAATGTTTGGGTTTCTAGAGCTCTACAAAGCTGGGAGAGTGTGCATGCTTTTATTTATATGAGTAAGCTAAGCCTATCAGATCACACTTTCGAAAAGGAGCGTATTTTTGGTTCCTGCAGAGGGCAGCAGTTTGGCTTCAGTCTCTGGAGCCAGATACTCCAGGTGATGTCTGCCCCAGACTGGAGTGGTAAGATGTTGCCACCGCTGCAGAAAGAAAAGAGTAGTTTACAAGAAGTGTGACTACAAAAAAAAATCTATGGAGGAGCAAAAGCAGCACAACTGACCTCCCGCAGAGAACCTTTGCATCGCAGCAGTTTGTAGAGAACAGTGACAGGAATACAGAGCATAGAGGACAGAGCCAGCGCCCAGCCAAGGGCTTCACCCCACAGAGGGTAGGTGTACACTGCATTGTAGGTTAGAGGCTTGTAGTTCACCACATGGAAAAGGAACACTCCCTAAATTAAAAAAAAATTGTATTAGTCTTCTACCGTGTGGCAAAACTTACAAAAGAGCATACAAAGTGGGCCGTACCACGCAGACAAAAGGTGTGATGTAGGACCAGCACCACTTCATGTAGGGCAGGGGCTGATAGCCGATCATACGAGCCACATCGTCCATGAACCGGTCTGCGCCTGGAAGCACAAAGACGCCGCGAATGAGCATTGAATTATGCAGCACGCCACATTGATTGCAGCGTATAACGTACCATAGACCCACGCGATGACAACACACTCCCAGAAGGCCTGCCACAGGAGGGTGATGCCGCTGGCAGAGTAGTAGTCAAACAGCTGAAATACATACATCCCTCCCTGAGAAAAACAAAAACAGTGAGCCCAGTCAGCCTCAACACCATCCTGTTAATACTTTATGTGTGACCTGTTTGCAGCCGGAAATCTGCTTTCATTCTAGGTCATCTCTGACATTGGTTTCTATTTCAAATAACTGCTTTGCTCATTACATTTTTAAACAAATATTTACATTTCATTGAATTTGTGGCAGAAGAAACAACAATAATCCTCATCGTACCTCTGTTACCATTGACATGTCAATGAGGAAGCAGATGATGCAGCAGATAGCGGCAACAACCTCCCGTCTCATGTTGCTCAGAGCAGACTTTGGGGGTAACATGTCCATGATTCCTGTTATTAAACCTTCCACCCCTACAAACTGAACACAAAAAGAGGAAGACAAGATGCATGAAACCCCAACGTGTGGAAAAAAGAAAAAAGAGGCCCTTAAACTTTACTAAAGTATTAAATATGGAACAATACTCAGTTATTTGTTTTCCAGGTTTGAGGTTAGCTTCAAAATCAACTAGAAATGAATGAATACATTTTAAGTTTAAATAATATTAATTTGTTTAAGTATACTTGTTTGATAAGTAACTAAAAACTTTTTATTAACTGTCTGGGCATCACAAAGTTTTGCCTTTCAGGGTTATTTAAAAAGTTATGAACTATAAAACTATTTTTGGAATTGAATATTTTTAGACAATATGGCCATGGCAGGAAAAAAAAAAGACGGTCGCAGTGGAAACAAGAGAGTGATTTGGAGAGCAGGAGTAAATGAATGGATGTGAAAGTAGAATGATGTCCATTGTGTGAATCGGACAGACGGTCTTTGACGAAACCTTGGGCTACTGAACAGTAACTGTAGGCGATGGGAAGAGTGCAAAGAAACACTAAAACTAGTTGTGATTATTTTGTAAAACAATTTTCAGACAAAAAGGAAACAGATTTGTGTATTATAAAGGTGAAAATGGATATGGGACCACAAGATGCTGAAATATATGAGTGTATTTAACGAGCCTTCTGAACTAAAATCTTTAGCATTCATTTACCTGGCTGTCTAGGCCTAAGATGAGCAGCATGAAGAAGAACAAAGCTGCCCACACTGGTGCCAGAGGCATCAGAGTCACGGCCTTCGGGTAGGCGATGAAGGCCAGGCCAGGACCTGAACAGTAAAAAGTCAAAAACATTCTTCTCATTATAAAAGCAACCGCTGTGAATCGCGGGTGGTAAACCGATGAAGTCGTCCTCGTACCACTTTCAGCCACCTTGCTGATGTCCACTCCTTGTTCCGCAGCCATGAATCCCAGCACAGAAAACACCACAAAGCCAGCAAAGAAACTGGTTCCACTGTTTATGAGAGCCAGCACAAACGCATCCCTGCAGAGAAAGGGAAAACATGTACTGTAAGACTCATGTAACATGAGAATCATGTAAAGTGCTGAAGTCAAACACGGGCGCAGGAGATGGGCTCGGATGGGAAACCGGGGATCAATATCAATCTCTGAAAGCTGCAGCTGTCCGTTTGGTTGACACAAAGAAGGGAGCATGCTGCACACACCCACCATCCAGTCAACATGTACTTTTTTATGGGGAAACTTGGCTTTTTACATGATGTAAACATATATTTAACTGCTGCCAGTAAAACAGTGTTTTGGCCTGAACTCCATATGAACGCAGCTCAAACTTGATCCACAATTCCTGGATAAAAAACTAAAAATGTTTGAATGTATTAGTGAGGAATGCCAGTATGTTTAGACAAGTTTCACTGGCAACACGTATTAAGACTCCAGGCCGCCTTGAGGAATGAATAAACAGTGGTCGCGTTGGTTATTTTAGCACTTTTACGTGGCTGTAATCATGAGCAACCTCCTTTCACTAAAAGTGTCAAACAGACACACTCTGTCTAAATCTGCTCTCACAGGAATGTGTCTGAATGTGGAAACTCAAAACAGGACTTGAAGTTTTAAAAAAAGCTGGGTATTAAATAAGGTCATCAAAACATAAAGAAGTAAATAAAAAAAGCTGCCAACTGTTTAGATATAAACGTTTGATTGCTGTTGGGCACAACTGGAATAAAAAAAACTAAAGTATAACTTGTAATTTTTAATAAAACAATCACAAAAACTGACTTTTAAAGATAATGGGTTAACATGAAAGAAAAAATGCAATTACATGATAGATAGTTTGAAAATGAACTGTTATGGCTTCATCATCCTTTCATTAAATAAAACCTTGTTTTGGGTTCAGGCAAATCTTTAAGTACTTAGTCAATAATAAGGTCTCTTCCACATACTTGGACAATTGCTAGGATTTCTGAAAGCAAAGATTACAAAACTACTTCAGAGGAAGGAAAGGAAAACTTTCAGGTCGCTGAGGAGTGAAGTTCTTAAAAAACGTTTTAAAATAATTTTTTTTCCAAGTAAAATGAAGTTATACTCATATTGACACTTCCAATAAAGAAGGCAGCAAAGGCTTTCAACTGTTTATCCAGAACCAGTCCTCGAACTCCTGGAAGATTATTCATAAAACGCACGATGACTCATAAAGTGTTTGCTGAAGGATCGTCAGCAGATCATGGCTGCATAACTGAAACGTTGCATTTGACTAAGGCATAAAAAGTACGGAAACAGTGTGCATTGGATGAGCAGCGTGAACAGGAACACGTCATGCGGCCTAATCTATACCAGAATTCGTGCAGTCGCTGAGTTCAACATAAACTCCGACATACACCAGAGCATTTATGAGAAGAATGTGTGGCCATCTGCGCAACAGCTTAAACGAGCGTAAAGTGGGTCATACAGCAGAACTTGATTTCAGGCTCACCAGTAAATGCATTACGGAATAAATCAAAGTATTGCTCAGTCTGAGTCCAGACGGGAAGGTGATTAAATCAATATGTTGGGACCTGAAGCGCACCACTGTAAAAACAGTGACCTTCGATGACGCCATTCTGGTAGGAACAAAAGTTCTTTGAGATTTAAAAAGCCAGCAACGCATAATCCACGATTCATCTCTCATAAAACGTATCCTCATTTTTGTTTTTAATGTCTCCAAACATGTATTTGTGTATAAAGTACACCCTTCGACTTGAATCTGCAGGATTCATTAAAGCAGTGACTTCGTATTGATGTTGATCTCTTTCCACCGGCGGCCATGTTTGATTTAGTTCTGCAAATGAACTCACTGGTAACAGTTGTTATGGAAGCGGTTGTAGCTGCCCAGAGCAGTGAGGGCACCAAGTCCGATGGCATAGGAGAAGAAAATCTGAGTGCCGGCATCAATCCACACCTAACAAAACAGGAGAGCTTTTTCACAAACTTTTCATTTAAATCTCTAATGATTTCCCAGAATGCACTGCTTTCGGGAAATGTGAATTGATATTCAAAACGTTGTTTGTAAAAGTCAAACCTGTGCTTCTCCAAGCTTAGACCAGTCTGGTTTTAGGTAGTAAACGATGCCATCCAAAGCTCCTGGCAGAGTGACTCCGTGGGCCAAAAGAACCACCAAAACCACGTAAGGAAACAGAGCTGTGAAGTACACAACCTGAGAAAAGAAAGAAATAAAAAAATCAAGTATATTTCTAAAAAATGTGGCTAATATTTGGAATGCTTTCCTGAGATGGACAGAAGCTTTCCTGCAAATATGTTCAATCATAGCTGTCATTAAGGCAAGGATTTTTGGAAGATCTTTTAAGAGAACAAACAGTGTTTGTCAAAATATACAGGAAAAAAACCCAAAGAGGAATGTGACAAAACTGTAAAATTGATGTTTTATAAGTATAGTAATAAAAATTACTTTCTATTTGTTTGGAACTACAGTAAACAGGAGGAGAAAAGCCCCTTTCTAAGTTTGTAATCAGCTTATAGCTAGCTGGTTAAATCTACTTTTCTACTTTCTGTCTGAGCTTTAACTGTTCTGGAGACGCAAGAACAAAAACAGACATTTCTATGTATTACAACATCACTCTCTTGGGTTTTTTTGTGAAAACTCTCGTATGATTGCTATTTATTTCCTTTGGTCGTTGAATGTGAAGTATTACATAATAAAAAAGTTCAACATAAATGGGCAAACATTCCGAAAAGAAGTAAATTGTGGTTTTATTGTTTAATTCGCTTGAGTCCAGATGGTGATTTACTAAAGCTGATTTGTAGTCAGAGGTTGCAAATTCTTCAACGTTTGCTCATGCAATGCCTTACCCTTACACAGCAGAATGCACAAACAGCTATACATGCTAATCTGTATTACATAAGCCCAAAGACTAGCATGTGACATATCCCAGTGTTTTTAAAAATAGTGCAACAAGAAAAACAAATACCTTCCCTGTCGATTTAACTCCTTTCCACATGCAGAAGTAAACCATGACCCAGGTGACTATGAGACAGAGTACCAGCTCATAGCTTATCACGCCAGGCTCATGCAGTCCTCCAGACAGGCGAAGAACTTTACGTCTAGATGGAAGCAAAACAGATGTGTCTATTAGAACGCATTTAATGACAAACTACAATAAAATAAATACATAAATCTTGAGTGAGATGAAAGTGTCAATGGGAAGGTGGGAAAAATGCACAACGCAAAAGGTAACATACTCCCAGAACTCGATCACTGGGGAACGCATGCCGTCAGCCTCCATGCAGCTGCCATTGAGGAGGTGCTGGGAAGAGGACTGGTTCAGCACGGACATGGCAGACAGAACATTAGAGGGGGTGGCAGCAGATGACGCAGAGGTCTCAGCAGAGCTGGAGTTATGGCAGGCGCGCCGGAAGTCTTGTGTGCAGTTAGGGGTGTTCCAGGGGTGTCCACAGGTGGCCCAGGGCAGTGGGCTGGTGAAAGAGTGGAAGAGAAAGTAGAGGCCCCACACTAGGATCATGATGTAGTAAGTGTTACAGAAGAACACTATCACCATTGAGGCCAGGCCCAGACCTGACAGAGAGAGGGACTCGTGTGAAATTCAAGCGCAAGCTGTTGTTCTAAGTCAGACATCTGCTCCAGACGACTAGCCCTCCCTGAAACGGAGGGATGGATACCTTTAAAGAGAGGTGCAATGTTCCAGGCAGAGACCCCTCCCTGCTTCATGAACTGGCCCAGCGCGATCTCCAGGAAGAAGACCGGGATGCCTCCGATGAACACGATCAGCAAGTAAGGGATCAGGAAAACCCCTAAAACATCCCAAAACACACAGATCATCTCACATCACAGCACTTTTAATACTGATAAGAAATCGAAACTATGAATCAAAAGAAGGGAGGCTTCACGAACTTAGAGATAGCTTTCACTTAGAAGATTCTTTCATGAAGTTATTACACATAAAACATTAGAAAAACAACAATTTAACTTTAACTCCAATAAAATATAATTCATGTGAAAGCTTTTTTTAAATAAATGTTTGTGAGGACTAACCTCCGTGTGACTTATAATCTTAATAGAACATATGGAGTCAATCAAGAGAAGGAGGATCAACAACAGGGAAAAGAGTAAATCCCAAGGAGGAACAAAGGTGAGATCAGGAAATTCCTTTAGGGAGGTAACGCCGTTGTATTCCGTTTCCCACATTTATCATCTGTCAAATTGAAAGCTAACAAATAAGTATTAGATGAAGATAATAGAAACTTTGGCCCATTTTAATATTCTGTAAATTTCTTTTGTTTTAAACAGTTTTGCCTTTTGGATCTTTATCCAGATGCAGAAACTCTCTAACACACATTTATACCTAACATTGGACCCCTTCAAAACAAAAAGGACTCGGTTTTATGAATTCCATAACTGAGTGATGCCACTATGGTGCGCAGTAGGGAGTGAGTCACATGACTAGCTGTGACGCAGAGCAGAAAGGGGGCCAGAAAAAAAAAAGGAGGGAAAGACGGATAGATTTCCAGCAGAGGGAAGAAACTGGGACAACCCGGTTGTAGAGGAGCTCGGGCAAATAAAAGTGGCAATGCTGAGCCATTGATCTTGTGCTCTGCAACTGCTCTGCAGCATTGAAAAATTCACGTCTTAATCAGCTTGTCATTCTTTATGTCGTTTCTCTGAGAGCGGAGGGCTGTTGCCATATAAGGAAGCATTTCTCAGTGAGTGTGGGTGAAAGAGAAAGAGGGGTGGGAAAGCAGGACAGACGGCAAAATAAAAGAGAAAGAAGACGGGATGAAAAGCGTGCGCCAGCATCTAAGCCCTGGCATAACTGCAGTCTGAACTTAAAAGACTCCTCTAAAGTGAGATACAGATAAACAGATGAGGTCTGCAGGAAATAACATTAACACGTCTTAAGTGGAGGAGTTGGTTTCAGTAACAAGCAGGTGTCACCGCGCTCTTATCTGATGGCTTTTGCAGTTACAAGGTGTACCGTGGGTTGGTCAAGGGCATAAATGCTGCAGCGTGGAAGTACGTGCTGACGCCGAGGGGAGGAAGGGACGGGTACAGTCACAGGACGGTCATTGTGCGACATATCCAAATGCCTCCTTATCAGGACAGGAGGGGGGGGTAAGAGGGAGTGCACCTCTGTGTGTCTCATGAGTGCTGGCAAGCGCACAGGGGGTGGACTGTGTGAGGCAGGCCCATTGTTATTTGATACTAGAAGGTGGGTATCGGAGCACTGATCACAAGACGCATACACGAGGGAAAGGGAGGGCCAGATTGAAACACACAAACATATACTGTTTGATTTTGACTGAACATGTTATTACAGAGTGTAAAGTGGGTGGAGCTCTGATAAAAAAGTAAAAAAAAAAAAATCAAGGATAAAAGCTGAAGCAAGGTGAGGTTATTAATGGACAAGTTGACCTAGACTGAGAAAGGAGACATAATACAAGTCAAATCTTGCACGCCCTGAGAATGAAAGGAAAGTTACAGGGCAACTAGTCCTCCTGAGCCCCTCTGTGAGGCAAAGGGCAACTGCACTAAATAAAGAGAACCATGAGGGGAAACATGTTCAGAGTTGCTCATGAGTGGCTTTAGATACAGCTTGATCACATTACATGCATTATTAACTTTTTAAATACAGAAATGTTATATCCTATCTACAAGAGAGGACTCGTCTATTGAAAATATACCAATTTAAATAGGCGAAAACAGCTTTTAATCTTGATTTTTATGTCTTACTGAGAACTCGTCTGCTAATCAGCACTTCCAATCAGACTTCTTTCTTTACGATTTCAGTAGTAAACGCCAGATTTCCATGTAAACCCGCTCGCTAACAGACACCAGACAGCGATTTGGCGGGGCATCAAAGTGAAGTCACCTGCACTCTGAAATCTGTAAAGCTGTTACAGTGGCAGATAACAGACCAGGTGACCCAAAAGATTACATAACCACGCTCACGTACATCCGATGTGTTAAATTGCATCATTATGTTTGCAGATGACACCCATATTAATGCAAAGGTTAAATATAAATATATATATCAAGTGAATACTGACCACAACCCTAACAATTGTTTCTGTTAGTAAAAGCTGCTGATAACTCAATAGTAGTCAGGAGCGAAGTGCACTTTACAGTCAAACGTAGTAAAAATCCTTGTGAGACAGCAGGTCTAGTATCTATAAAAAAATTTGACTAAAATCAGTACTTTGACTTTGCAAATTGAGCAAATTTAGTTTTATTTTTGCAGCTCTACAGTTCCTGAGTGCGTCAGAACAGCGTCATATCAGCTGATCCATGCTTTAGTCATCAGAAAAAACTTCTAAAATACTTTGGTGCACAGAAGGGATAATGGTCAAGTCAGTGACTAAAAGATTTTAAGTTCTTGACAAACAGAAATCGTCACATTTCTGCCCGTGTTTGACAGCGGACGTTTTTGCTGCAATGTGGAGGGTCGTTTGTGCCAAACATGGAGCTGAGCATTAATGCCAAACATCTCCATGGAGGCTTCTTCTGTCCAAAGGAGATTGTTCTTAAAGTCTTGTGGTTTGTTTCGGATAAACCTCAGTTGTGCTTCCGTGCTCTTTTCTATACGGCAGAGGCTTTCTGCAGGCAGTTCTTCATATTAAGCCTCACTTGTTCATTCTTCCACTAATCTTGCAGCCAGAAGTTCAGTGAGGCCTGTAGGGTCTGAGATGATTAAAAAGCAACAATTGCTTCACTAAGGTCATTGCCAAATTCTATTTTTCTCTTGGCATTAAGTTAACAGACAACTAAATGCTTCAACTCAGAAAACTACAGTAAATAAAGTGGTGCAGTGGTGAGATATTACAGGATTTTACTTTTTTCTCTCTAATAGAAAGAATCAATACAATAAGAGGATTTTTATAACAAGAAAAACTACAGAATATAATTTTAGGCACATTTTCTTATTAAATTTAGCTTGAAAATGTGTCTGATTTATATATAGGTGTGCAATTTTGCTTTAACTGGTGACATAAATGTTGATTGTTGAGTTGCACAGGTGTGAGTATGTTCATGAGGAAAACACAGGTGGCACTGACTGTAGAGTAAGCAACTCTGCTGCAAGGCCTGCATTTTCCATACACCAGCAGATGATCCTGCAGTTATGATGATTATAATAACACCCCCTTTATCACTTCAGTTTATATTATTCAGAGGAACAATTTATCTCATGTATGAAAACATGTACCACACTGAAGCAGAATAGTTGTAGGAGCATCTTAATGGAACAATTCCTAATAATAAAAAATATTTTTCAATGAAATTGAAATTCAACAGAAAGAATTATGAATTTGGTTAAATTAAAGTCAAAATAAAAGAAAATGCACATTTTAGGAGGGCTTTATTGTGCATCAAATTCACAAATGACTCGAATCATTTATGGGGTTTATATTTCTGGCTGCTTATTGAACAGAAAAATTGTGCTGAAGTCACATTTTCAACTAATCATTTTTTCTTTTTTTTAATAAGAGGAACAAAATAATATATTCTATATGAATAGCCTGATAAGAACCTTAACATTTCCTAAGAATAAATAATGGATATGGCAATTGTGTGAGTGTTTGCGCTGCATTTTTATCATCATCTTAATTATCACATGCTGCAAGGCCAAGATGGAAGCACATAAACATGAATCCATAAAGAAAAAAACTCCTGAAGAAGACTGGAAAGTTTATGAAATGAAATAAAAAGAAAACGCTAACGCCCCCAGATGAAGTCTAGCTAGCTTTTTTTTTTTTTGAATCAACCTTGTATAACAATGAATTCACGTCATCTATCTAAAAATAGAAAATAACAACAGAGTTACAAAGTGGTGTTGAAGCTCACCTCCTCCGTTCTTATAGCAAAGGTAAGGAAACCGCCACACGTTGCCCAGACCGACAGCAAAACCCACACAGGACATGATGAAGTCCATCTGTCGGGTCCAGGTGACTCTCTCCTCTGCTGGTCCGGAAACAGCCCCATTTCCAGTTGCAGCTGCGGCCTCATCCTGCGTGTGCGGTGGACCGGTACCACCGGCCTCAACGCACCCTGGGCCCACACCGGGTACAGGCACCAAGGGACGGGCAGCCCCGCCGCCCTCTTCCTCGGACAGGGCCCCCGCCTCCAGCTGTGAGAGACTGATTTCACCTGCAGGGTAACCGAAAGGTTAAATTAGAGAGAAGGCAAAACTGATCATCCACATCAGAATATTGATCCATTGATTCATTCTAACAACTGCATCTTCCTGTTAGGAGTCTACACGAACCCAGTCGGTTTCATGGTAGAGGTAGGTCACTCCGGACATGTCACAGAGCCCCACAGATAGGCAAACAACCGCATGAGATCAATCCTGATAACAGAACTGAAATCAGAAAGTTGCTTTGACCTAAACTGCACAAAAAAGTACCAGCAGGGATTTCAGCCAACACTTCTCTAACAAAAAATCTGTTTTATGATACATTGTGTGTGTGTACACAATGTCCTTGATCAGAGTGAAAACACAATCGGGCGCCTTTTTAATCGTTGAAAATTTGTCAACATATAAAGAAAAATGTCAATTATGAAATAGATCCATATTAGTACTGCTTTTTTGTGTGCACAAACTACCCACTTTGTGTTGTCAAACACCATCCCCACTGATTCCGCCCTCCATGTTCCTTCCCCGTCATCATCTCACACTGTGATTTGTGGGCTGCAGTACACCAACACCACAGATTTGCAATGAAGGTGTGTATCAATTCTCAAAGTTTGGTTTTCTCTAATACAGATCACAAAAACACTCAAGTGAATTCAGCATCCTGCAACTTTCCATGATTTTAGTATCTTTTTTTTTTTTAATATAAACAACAAAGCATATTAATCCAAATCAAAGCAGAAAAACTGATTTATCCTGCAATTTAGAGACAATTTCTTTCAAATATCTGAAATTCAAGGGATTTTCATAAACACCATCCGTCCATATAGATGTGTGGTGCAAATATTACGCAAGTGGGATAAGCCTGAAAAGCCTAATTACCTGAGAACACACGAACAGGGGGATTTATTTTATAATTTTATAAATGTGTGCCTTCTGCAGGACTACATAAGCTTTTAGTTTATTTATTTGATTTTTCCCTCTGTAATATCTGATAGTACATGCACTATGTAATATTAATAAAGGTTTGGTTGACGGCAGCTGCTGTAAAGCCCGTTTGAATAATGTAAAAAGTGTCGTAAATAAGTGATTTAGCTAACAATTAAATCAATAAATTCATTAAAAGTCAATAAATTCAACTCACCTCTTCTGTCCTCTTCCAACTCGGGTGACATTTTGTTGGGTGACGGCACAAAAAGTTAGTATTTACAAATAAATTTGCCTGTTTTTGGTGTATTTAGGAATGCCTGACTAAAAATAATAATTAAAAAAAAGGTTTTAAAAAATAAAAATAAGGGCAGCCGGTAGACAGAGGTGCAGCCACAATATACAAAGCTCAAGTTGTTTCTCTGATTTTTTTTCTTTAGAGTTTGTTGTTTCTTCTTTTAAGATATTATTAACTCAGTTTATTTTTTTTTTTTGGTGAGAATCAGCTCAGCCAAGAGACGGAAAATGCCACAAAGCGCCGCGGTCGATTCAGCCGTTGACAGAGGGGATTCAAAAGCAGTCGACGAAGCACTTGAATGTAAGCCTGAAGAATCTCATGGATAACAGTTAAATGAAAATGATGCTACGCTTTAAAGAAAAAAAAGATGATTTTTCTGATAATTGGATTCAAAGGCTCTGTCAGAAGTCCATGGTCCTGCGACGAGCACAACACGCTTCGACGGTCGACGTACGTGATCCTCTCTGATCAACCGCCCGCTCTGTCGCCGACGCTCCCCCCGCCTCCTTCTGCTGCCGTGCGATCTGATTGGCTGAGAGCAGCTCAGTGCGGTGCGCACAGCATCAGCAGCATCACTCACTGGAAATGAGAAGTCACAATGGTGGGTTTATTACTGCGTGTGCGCCCTTGACCTGAAATAATTGCTGCTAGATGAGATGTCTGGTGACGGCTGATGGTGCTTTGTTTATCTGTCCAGGCGCCAGAGAAGTTTACAGGGACATCGGTGAAAGAAGCACTCTGATCTGATCTGTTCGAGGACAAAATGCGACAAATATAGCTCACCAATAGTCTAAACTCTGATAGTAAGATGCCTTTTTTGAGGGCAATTTCATTGGTCTATATAATGTCGTTTTTTTACCCCTTATTAGAGCATTTATGCTTCAAGGAAAATTGTG
>NC_050518.1:10700482-10713714 GCF_002922805.2 Oryzias melastigma | reverse complement strand
TCACAATGGTGGGTTTATTACTGCGTGTGCGCCCTTGACCTGAAATAATTGCTGCTAGATGAGATGTCTGGTGACGGCTGATGGTGCTGTGTTTATCTGTCCAGGCGCCAGAGAAGTTTGCAGGGACATCGGTGAAATAAGCACTCTGATCTGATCTGTTCGAGGACAAAATGCGACAAATTTACCTCACTAATAGTCTAAACTCTGATAGCAAGATGCCTTTTGGGGGGCTATTTCCTTGGTCTAAAATGTCGTTTTTTCCCCTTATTAGAGCATTTATGCTTCAAGGAAAATTGTGTTTTTAACATATTCTTCTCGATAAGGGGGGGGGGGGATATTAAGTTTATAACAGCATTTATTTATTTAAATCGGGATGAATCGCGAACAGAAAAAAAAGTCCATATTTGTGTGACGCAGCAACTAAAATGGGCGGGCCACAGACTCACTGCTCCAATTCGAGACAAATAGATATATTATTAACATCTTCACCTCCCTAGTTTGAGCTAGTATCTGACTCAAAAACTGTTTGAATGGATAGCAACAATGTTTTTCACAATTTTTGTTTTACCTCTAATGCTGGCTTGAGAGGGGCTTTAGCAGGGGAGAGTGTAAACAAAGGGATGATGGGAAATCAGTGGGGGCTTACTCGACCTCGATGTAAATTTGAATGAACTTCTGACCCTCTGCACAAACTTTGTTGTAGAAAACAACACAGATTGAGGCATTTTGCCTAAAAAAATACATTAATCATAAATAAAAGACCACTGAGAATACATTTACAACACATCAAAATATGATTTGAGTGGGACTTTAAAGACCCACTCTAATGAAAATTGTGTTTTTGGTGGTTTTAACATTTTCTTTTAGCTTTTTATCGTGATGGGGAGCATGCAGTGTAAAGAAAATGAAGATCAAAACTCTTTATTGAAATTATGGTGAAACAGGCACAGACAAAAAAAATCCAATTGGAAAAGTTTGTATAGTTGTTTCTTACAAACTCCGATGACTGGGCCACAAGCTCTTTGCTCCACTCTATTCCCAAGCATCCAGGCATAAATCGCCATTTTTGTTGCACCGCTAATGTTAGCTTGTGGTTGTGAGGAGCTGTTAGTTAGCGGGAGAGAGTGTAAACAAAGGGACGGTGGGAAATCAGCAGAGGCTCACTTCCTGCCAACAGACCTGTCCACAACTCAGAGGTGAATTTGAAGTCCTGCATGCAGAAACTGTCCGATAAAAACAATTTCAACAAAACATGGCTAAAAACTGCATATTCAAAAGTAAAGGATCATTAGAAACTTTTCTACATTAGATCAGAAGATAGCTGGAGTGGATCTTTACATGAAATAAACATAATAAATATAACCAGATGTGTAGAATGTATGAAGTGCTTAAACAGTAAACATTTACTAATTCAAAATACATCATGTTAAGAAAAGCCCTTGAAACGATCCTCCAATCTATTTAGTGTCTTTTAACATTTTCAAATGTTAATTTCTTTAGTGAACATTATTTTTGTCATTAGTTAAATATATTTATTACACTAATGAGCTACACAACAATATTTTCAAGCTGCACAACCCTTACAAACGTGTTCAAAGTATCAGTGTACACCTCGAGTCTAGCTCTGCCAGTTATGTTATGCCAGCACAAAAAAGTATTTGTATAGTATACTATAACGCCTACTACTGTAGTGTTTATACTTTCACTTCAGTGATCCTCGTTTCACTTTAGAAGAAACAGACAAGGCACGACTAGTAGAATTACAGAAGTGTATTTGGCGACATCTAGTGGCCGTTCTGTGTGCCTGCAAGTGACAGAAAAAGCTTGACTCAACTATTAAAAAATATCTTTATACATTATTTCATGACATATAACAAGCACAACCAAACAGAAGATTCAGTGCAACATCAAGCTGTTATAAATAGACATAATAAATTAAATCACCAGGTGGTAATAAATAACACTCATAAATAGTTTCAGACAATAAATATTCATGATATGAAAGACATTACTGTAAATATTATATTTGCATTTAATCCCAATAGGTGGCTTTGTATTAATTCTGATATAACTCTCCTGACTTCTGCAAAGAAAAAAGGAACAACATCTTAATAAATAAACACAGAAATGAGAAGCTCAATAATATTGGAAGCAAAAACAAAGGTGGCAAACAAGGTTTGACATACATTTTACATTCACATGTGACTAATATGACATAGTTTTAACAACAGGCTTAAAAATAAATGAATAACAGAGTACATAAACCCTCACCAGAACACTGCAGCTGTGCTGTGGTGTCTATTTTGCAAATGCTCATGCATTCTGAGGGGGCAAGTCAAACCTTCACATGTTTGTTGTGCTCCCCAAACCATTACTGGTCAATTGTGCTTTGTGGAATAGTATATTATCCAGCTGCAAAACAGTCCCCTCTATAAGAAATAACATTTCAATAAAAAGGGTTTAGAAAGATCAGAAACAGTTTTTAGGTAAATGCTTCATTTGTAAGTCACATGCAAATAAATAGCCAGACTCAAAGTGCTGCAGCTGAACATCAGCAGAAAATGTAACTGGAATGCAACTACACATGCTAAAGCAGTCCTAAAAATTATGCCCTTTGAATCATTTGAACCAGCATCAACTTCTTCCCAAATAATATGCATTGAGCCATCCAAGATTCACTTTTATGCTTCCAACACAAGTTTTTAAAATAATTGTTAAACTGATCCTTCTCATAGATGTTCTATATCCTTCATATGTCAACAACTATTATATAATTCCCGCTCAGTGTATAAAGAAGGCAGTGACTAGATGAACTCCTTGACATAGCAGCACTATTAATTTTAAATGATGGAGTCCATGTTACTCTTTGTTTGCCATACATTCATGGAGCTCAGCTTCAGAGAACAATAACTTCCTTTTTTTATTTCATGTTGTCATAAATCTGCTCCTTTTATGCTGTTTAACAAAAAATAATGAAAAGCTAAACCCAAAAGAGATGATATGCAACACTGTTTTGTGCAAACTGTATTGTCTGGAATGTCAATAGACTTTCTCAGAGGTGTAAAGTTTAGAAATGCTGTATCAATGTGTGAATTTGCATGCACTTAAAAGAGGAAAAGAAACCATTTGGGGGTTTACACGCACAGGAGTAACAAGGTTTCTGTATACATGACATTTAAGGAATCCAGTTTACTTGAAAAACAGATTGTACCTTGATTACCTAAAAAGCATGTGAGCAAACACACTGAAAACGTCTGGCTATAGATCTTGGTGGAAGTCAGTGTGTGAAACAGACTGATAGTAGTCTTCCAAGCCAGATTTGGTGCGATACTTTTGAGCTACTAGTCTTTGGTAGCTTTCCTGTTGTTGGTGATCTGGATCCACGTTTATCCAGCTGTTGGCCACCCACTTCACTCCTCTCTTAACTGGACACTCGCCATGTAAGGAATACTCATCAAGTTCACCCATCCAACCTGTGAAATCCACAAAACAAAACAACAAAAACTTAATTTAAACCATAAACTTAAATTGTCTCAGGGTAATTAACTGAAATGAAAACAGCTGTGAGTCATAATTAACCTGGAACAGGTGTGACTGACAGGGAAATTTAGAACCTGACCAAAAAAAACAAAACATACAAAACGAAAGAACCCTTACAATTTGTGAAGTATTAGTTCCTACAATCCAGATTATAAGAATAAAAAATGTTTTTAAGGCCAAATTAAGTTTTATTTTGCATTATTGTCAAGTTTCATGAATGAGAATTTTAAAATTTGGAGATCTTTTAAGCACCAACATGCTTCTCATCCATTGTAAAATTATTGTAGCAGCTTCATTTCACACATTTACAGGATCAAATTTGTCTCCAAAAGTGCTAAAAACAAAAAGTACAAAAATCACAGAATAGAAAACAGGCTCTGTGTGTTGTAAGTTTATTTGTAATAATGCTATGCTAACATTTAGCTTAGCATCATCACATTTAGTTTTTTTATTGGCAGCCAAAACAACAAATTACAGTTTGACATAAAGCAACATTATAAAAAGGATTAAACTACACGCTCTGAAAATTTCTAAAACACAAAATAACTTTCTTTTCTTTTTTTTTTAATGTATACATCTGCATTACCGCTTTTTGTTTTCTCAGTTAGATATAAAAAGTTTTTCCAAATATGGCTTACAACTTTTTACAATTATTTTACATTTAAACACAAACCTTTACTTATACTCTATGGACGGATAATGAGACTCAATTAAAAACTCAAATGATGAAACTTCCCTAGAATTAGGCCTAAAAGTTAGCAGTAAAGGCTGACAACGCAGATTTCAGCTGAAACGTTTTATTAATATACTGTAATAGTGTAAATGATAAAACTAACTCCTTTCTCCTCCTACCTTGACCATCGGAGAGATGGTTGTACCAGAAAAGGGCTGTTCCAACCGCAGGTTTTACTTTCAGATTACTTTTACCGCACGTCTGCTGAGTGTCAGTCAAGTCAACTCCATCCTGGATCAATGCCTAAAACAACAATAAAAAGAAATTTAACACAGAAACGCATATTTACAACAAAAAAAGTCCACTTTTTTATCATTTATTTAGCAAAAGCACTGATTACATAAATAGATTGGGATAATATTCTATGTTTCTCTTACATGGAATGTTTAAATTTACTTACTAGTACATGTTCATGTAAACACAAGGAGATAAATTCTGTTTGAGGTATAAATGTTCATCTGAAACTGAAAATCTATTTATTAACCCTTTTTGTTTGTCACATAATAGGCAAGGCATTACTGTGGATGAGTGTTTGACACGATGGAGATTTATTCCATTCCCTGAGACAGCAAAGGAGTGTGAACTCTAACATTTCTATCCCAGTCCTTGACAGCAGGTATAAAGCAGAAACTTCCTTCTCTGTCAAACATTCCTGCTCTTACAATTCCCAAGGTTTTCTCTTTGAGAGCATTATAAATAGTGTATGTTCCGAAATAGGATCAAGATAGTTTTACTTTTAAATAGTAACTTTTTTAAGCATAAAAGGAAGCAGAAAACCCGAGTACATATAAAAAATAAAAAAAAAGGTCTAGAAAAGTTTAAAAAAATAGATTTTCTAAATTTATATAATCTCTGTTGTTGTTGCCAATAGAAAGGAATTCTGGGGGATTTTTATTGTCGATTTTCCCAATCAAACATGGTTTGTGTTCATAACATAAAGCTCATTAAAACTGATATGTTTTTAGTTCATTAGTAAACTCTCAGACATCAGCAATCCTTTGCTCTCTTCATTAGTCAGCTTTCAGATCTCGGCATGATGCTGATAAATTATTCAGCGGTCGGGGATGTTGGAGGTTTAAATGAGACCGGCTGGCTTGAAACATGAGGAAAACCTTATTCCAATTTACTAGAGCTGAAAGTCATGATTAAATAAACGTGTATAATGCATACAGTACACTGAAGAGGTTTGTTTATTGATTATATTCAATATACTTACAATCTACTGTAAATCTAAAAAGAATCCTTTATCATTTATGTGAAATTGTGTATGAATCTGATAACAAATCTGGAGTGTAAAAGTTTTAAACGTGATGAAAAAGGGTGTCTGTTTTTTGCGCTTTGCTTATCCTACCACAAAACTGTTAATATTTGGATTATTTTTAAAAATATTTTTCTTTCTTTGTATTTTTTTGAAACAGTGGATTGTAATAAAACACTTACTTTTTCATCATAGGTCCGGTTATCAGCAACAGGGAAGGTGCTCTCACCTCCATCCTCTACAGAGCTGAGGTAGATCAAGGCGGTTAGATACCTGACAAAATAATAAAACAGAACAATAAAAAAGCAAGTCAGCAGCTCAGGATTTTTTCCCCATAGAATCCAGGCTGTGATTACCATATTTTGTCTTTACATATGTCATTGGGTATTTTTTTTCCAACACAAAGGAACATTTTCTGTGCTAAAGTTTCTAGCTTTGCTGTACGAAATTTCTCAAATATCCCTTTGTAGAAGTTTCCACAAATTAGCAATTTTATTTGATTGAATCTTCATTCTCTGTAAAATATTTATGGTTAGTTTAAACTGAGGTGAAGATTTTCCGTTTAACGTCAAAGTGGAGGCTAACAACCGGATGCTAGCTTTAGCTACGTCTGACTGTTAAGGTGTGATGGATTCCGCTACTTTATTGTTCTTTCCAAATATGTTTTATTGTTTCATTTTTGTTCGCTTTGGGCTACTAGCTTAGCAATTCCAGGTAGCCATGCAAGGAGTCGTTTTAAGTCACATGAACGAGTCGGGTGTTGTGAACAGAATCCAACAGTTTTCCGAAATAAAACTTCCTTCAGGATCAGAAAATAAACTAAATGGAAATAATCTCAGTTGGTGCAGGCATTTCTTTTTTTCTATCTAAGGAATGGTCCCGGTCCAAGGTCCAGAAGTTTGGGGACAACTGATATAATATACGATGACAGATTCCTAAACTCCATGAACAGAAAACCTTATAGGAACATCTTTAAAAACTAAAAATCAGACTAAATATATAAAACACAATTGAAATTACAAAAAAATCATATATAAACTTAAGAGTGATCACTTCTTTTTATTTTATAATTTCCAATCAACCGGGTCCAATATTGGATGGGTTCAATAAGCACATTTATGTTTGAATCTTATGATTAAATCATATTACACATTTGAATAATTTACCTGCAGGAGACTTCAGTGAGAGCAGAAGAATTCCCTGTGAGGCGTGTGTGTGAGCATGTGGTCTCTGAGTGGGAGGGGCTGCTGTCATAATGAGCATCGCTGAAGTCTCTGAGCTCATAGCGAACAACCTGCAGCGGTTCGCTCAGTTCCACCAGCGGAGAGGGCAGTCGGGACAAACTGATTATTCTGGGAAACCAAAAACAAAAAAAAAGAAAAAGTTAATTAGCTTTAAAATGCACGTGTGCAAGTTACACTGTGGAAGAGGAGGTAGAAATAATAACCTGTTCCTGAGTGTTTGCAACACATGGTGGGAGCCTGGCCCCTGGTACAGCCAGGTATGTTTGTTTCTTTGTTTAAAATTGCTATGGAGCTTCCCACTTTGGTGTAGTGCTGAATGCTGGGACACATCGAAAACCTGCTTAAAATCTCCCAGTGACAGCGTCCCTGCCAAACAACAAAAAAAAAACATCCTAAATGAAACTACAATTCAAACTTAACAACTTTTCTTTTGTTAACTCCTTTGCTTCCTCCTTCCCTCCCCAGGGGAACACATCCCAGTTGCAACAATAGCTGTGGGCTGCCATGGTAGAGGTGGTGGGAGAGGAGGTGGGGGGGTTCATCACAGCGTGGAGGAGGGAGCTGTGGGATGCGTGGCATCCGGGGGGAAATGAAGGAAAAGGAGTTGGAAAACAATCATGCTTTAATGAGATAGGATGAGGTACATCCGGAGTGGGAGGGGTAGAAGGCCGGGCACAATGGCAAGGGGTCAAAAATGGTGTCACCCCTCTTCCTCGTTTGCCACTCACTGGGACACGCAACCGAAGCGATAATTTACTGTCCTCTCCTCCCAACTTTCACAGAGACGTTGGTCTTTTTCCGATTATAAAGAAGTACAAGTAAATTCTGCAGAATATCTGATGGACAATTTTGAGAATATATTTTGGGATTACAACAAGGATGTCTTAGATTACTTGTAAACTCTTTAGGGTTCAACTTGAATAGTGCCTTTTTGAAAACAAGACTGAGTCCCCCAAATATAAAAACCCACATTCACCGCAGAAACACAGACCTGTGGGACAGGCTTCCAGACCAGTCAGGATTTGCCGCAGGTTGACTGGGCTCAACCAAGTTCCATCTTGAGAACGGGAATGACTCACAATCTAGAACAGAGAGCGCAATAGTGTTCTTTGAACCGCAAAAAGCAAATAAGATTTTTCATATTTTTGTTCCTCATAAGCTTTAAGAGCTTTAAGTCACCTCCTGTTTCTGAAGAAGCCCATCTTGATTCAGGTCCAGGAGACTGAAGACTTCTTCCGTGCTGAGAGAAAGCAGTGGCTGCTTGGAGTCCTCTTGACCAAATGCTGTTTGGCTGTCAGTGAGGCCCTTGAGCTGAGCCAGCTGCACCACCACACGGCACTCTTCTTCTGACAGGAAGCCTGGGATTTCTATCAATGATAAAAAAAACATAAGATCTGTAAATGTTGGGGTTGATAGAAATAAAAAATGTGTTCACCTCAAGTTTTTCCTTAGAAATACAATAGTCTTAGCCTGAATGAGTCACTGTTACTCCATTAAAAACATTTAATAAATTGCCCAAAAAATGAAAAAGCCAAAAGGTGATAAAAAGAAAAAAAAATGTAGATTTATACCAGTGATTACAAGAATTCTTTCTGAATCTTAATGGAACTGATTGGATGGAAGTAGATTAAGAAGACAATTTTCTATTGATATGCAAGGTTGATTTCTAAGACACCAATTTAAAATAGAAGTGTGTCAAACTTTATGTTGAAAAACAACTGAAAAACTTTTATAAGATTTCTGCAGAAATTGTATTAAATTAAAAAACAGAAAAATAGATATCTCCAAGCATATGTATATAGATTTATTAATACCTGCACTCAGGGCTGTATTTCCCAAGTGACGGTGTACACAAACTGTGCACCTAATGAGTGAACCGCTCCCTTCTGTTAGCCAGCTGGGAACCGTGTGTGGTACAAACAGGTAGTTTTAATGAATGAAAACACTGGACCTCTTCCAAAAGACAAGAATTTGAGGAGTTACTTTCTGCTGGAATTAGTGAGCACGACATAACAGAACTAGAATATGCAGAGGTCATTCTGATTTAACCGCCGTAAACTAAACTAGATTCATCCTTCTATTACCGGGTTCATGTTTTCTATAAAACACCTGTAAAACACAGCGCTAACTGAACCCGTTTAGATCAGAGTGATGGTGCAAACCCCGGTTTCATGTGCTCCCCTTTCTCCTTCAGCACTTCATCCACCCAGCCTCTCGTTTCCTCTCCTAATGAAAGGCTTCCGGCAGGCCGGAATCTTGTACAGTAAAGGCCTTGTTTGTCACCCGTGTCTCTTACACCGTATCCTTGGTTAATCCCTATTATCCAGTCAAGCCTCATTAATCTGAATAACTAATATGAATGAGGAGCGACCGAACCCTCATCCTCTCCCTCCCCATTACTGTCTGTCCTCGTCCCCCCGGAAAGGAAGTGACCCGCTTGTCGGAGCAGGAATAAGGCCATGACTGCACAGCAGGACGCCTCAGATGTTGTCTGAATCCGAATACACTTACAAACGCCCATGCAGGAGCAGGAACCTTCTCTACAAGCATTAGGCTTGCATGATATTCTCCAGAAATTATTTTAATTTATGTTTTTGTATATATATTACATGTCAGCAACCCTACCAAATAAAATAAACCAATTTATTTCCAATTTTTAGACGTATTTTCAGTTATCTTGGGATTTCAAAAACAGTAGATTCTAGAAAAACACTTAAGAAAGAAAAGAAAAGAAAAAAATAAACAAATCCGTCAATAAAATCAATTTGATTGCAATATTTCAGATAAGATTTGGAAAATAAAAAGCCTTCCCTACACAAGAACTGTTGTTTTCTTAAGTTTTTAAGAGGGTAAAAAAAGCAAATTAATAAAAACTGGAGACAAAGAAACTCTTGAAAGGTAAACTTTCCAAACTTGCATTACAAAAATAGTTTCCTAGATCCGTTTGTGACACAAAAGTCTCTTAATGTGTCAACGTTACCCCGCCCCTTCCCCTACTGCTCCACAGACCTCCCATCACCCCTTCATATTTAAGTCCGTTGGCAACCTGCTATAATAACTCCTGTTCCGTCAGGCTCCATCCGTTTTGACCAACTTTCGCCATTATTTTTTAATTTTGTTTAGTTGCAACAAAGGTGTTTTTACTTATTTTATAACCAGAATGTTGCGCCCTTCGGCTTGTCTGGTGTTCCTGCTTTGGCTTGCTGGACCCTCCGCTTCCTCCAATCCTGACTTTACATTATTTAAGTCAAGGCTGCAAGGACGCCTAAAAACAGAGGCTAGAACTCAGTCTGCACTCAAGGACAAAGACGGGGACCGGATAAGTACCCTGAGAAGCAGTCCAGTCGAAATAGGTGACGCTCCTGCTTCCAAAACAGCTTCAATTGGAGAGGATGGCGCCGCGTGGACGGAGCTCGGGACAACGGCGAAGTTTAGGTCTACGCTGTCAATCAGGGACGGAGGACTGTGGGAATCCCGTACCCCTTCCCGCTGCGTACCCATACCGTCAGACATGGCCTTGTGTCAAAACATCGGCTACGACACCATGAGGATGCCCAACCTGCTGGGCCACGAGTCTCTGGCTGAGGCGGTGCAACAGAGCACCAGCTGGTTACCACTACTGGCAAGAGAGTGCCACCCTGATGCTCGCAGCTTCCTCTGCTCACTCTTTGCTCCAATCTGTCTGGATCGGTGAGTTTTGCTTTTGCTGCCAATGTAAAATTCCAGAATAACAACAGAAATGAAGACTTTTTAATATAAGTACTATTGGTTCATATAAAAAGAAATAACCAGATTTAAACTTGAAGGGTCATTAAAGTGGATTTGGCGTTTGCCGCAAAAATGAACATGACCTTTTAAAGTTCCCAGATCTTCCATTTCTCACATGAATTGATTTGTATTTAAATAAATAATACGACGAAAAATCTAATTCTATTAAATTGGATGATTTGCATTCTCCTCATGATACAACTTGCTCAAGCAGCTTAATGTGATCACCGCAGCCGCTTTCTAAAAGGTCATCCTTTGCTCGTTAGGTTTATATCGCCCTGCAGAAGCTTGTGTGAATCAGTGCGGGACAGCTGCGCACCAATAATGAGCTGCTACGGCTACCCCTGGCCTGAAATCCTGCGCTGTGACCAGTATCCCGCGGAGCATCTCGTCTGCATCTCCTCCATTACTAACGCCACAGTCAACACAGATGGACAAAGAGGTGAGAACCATCAGGCACATTTAGTTGACTACTTTCAACAAATTGTATAATTGGTGGTTTCACTCCTTCAGTTCCTCAGGCGAGCTGCCGGGATTGTGAATTAGAAAAACCCTCTTCGCCAAAAGAGATACTGGAGTCTTTTTGTAAAAGTGATTTTGGTGAGTTCCTGCATTCCTTTCATCATTTCTTTACACCTCACAAGCCAGATTGAAATGTCTATAAAAGTCACCCATTAATTGTGTGTTTTTCTAGTGGTGAAACTCCGTCTGATAAGGCTCAAGCACAGTCCGGTGAGTCTGTCTCAATTCTCGTTGACAACTAAGCTGGATGTGATGAAGCAGGGGCCGTTAGGGGGAGGGCAGATTCGTTCCCGCATTGAACTGTGGCTGGAGAGGGACGCCACCTGCGTAAGGAACATGACACGGCAACATCCACGAGGCGGCACCTTCCTGGTGACAGGAACAGTGCAAGGGGAGCGCCTGGTGGTCAACAAAGCTTACGCCTGGCACAGACAAGACAGGAACCTAATGGCTGCTGCCCGCAAATGGAAACATCACAGTTGCAGGAACTAGAATTGTTGCACTAGATAGGAAGTTTGTTTGTGAAACAACAACTGTTGGGGGGATATATTTAAATGTCCCTGGATGTGTAAATATACTTGTTTTTTTTCTTTGATAAGTTCCAAAAATGTGATAACAAACAAAATGATATACAGTCAGATAGTCACAAAAAAGCACACCAAATGTGAAAAATGTTCATTTTCAGAAGTGGATGAAATAAAAACAATAAAAGATGTTTCTTAGAAAATGTACATTTCGTATTTGTTAACTTTCCTTTAATAGTTTTGTGATCATGCAAGTGTAAAATGACAACTTTCCCTGATCCAAGAAGAACAGGAAATCCTAAATAAGGTTGTATTTACTCCAAAACTTACTTGAAACTTTAGAAGCAAATACAAGTTGCACATCAAGTAAAACAAAACTTTGGAATCCGTGATAAACCATTTAGGATCTTTGCAACAATTTCCACTTTATTAAGGGGTGGGGTTCTGATTCAGGTTGCCATGCTGTTTAATTTATTCACTTAGCTTTGCTTTGTCAAAGTATTTGTTCAGCTTGTCTAGAGTCTGAGCCTCTTTGTGTTTATCTTTGTTTTCTATTGCTAAATTTGAAAACTCAATAAGAAGTCAGGGGGAAAAAAAGAGTTTTTTCAATAATTTGCTGCAGTGAGAGATTTTTAAATGAACCGTGGGAAGTTATTTAAATTCACCAAATTGGTCTAAAAAAAACAACAACAGCATTACCAGGATATCAGCTTTGTGTACATTAAATTCACCCAAGTTTCACACTGAGTATGTAGAAACATGAACGATGATAAAATAACATTTTCTTGGTGTTTTTTTTCTTAATCAAGACAATTTTATAAAAATTGGTGCATATTGTTAATACAGACCATAGATTTTTTTTTAACATTTTCTGTTGGTGGTGTGGTTTATGATTTTTATCAAGGAAAAGGTGTATCTCATTACTAGAGAAGCAAGGTTTGTAAACACTGGTTTAGGCTACAAACATGCAAGAAATCACTTTTTAGCATAAACTTCTTTAGACTCAACTATTTTTTTCTCCTAAGATTGCCAATTGTTTTAAGATATTTAGGGTCTAAACAAAAGAAATATTTTATATAATTGCAAAAGACTTCGCCATAAGCCAAGGGTTTGCAACCTGAAGCTTGGGAGTCAAAATGTGGCCCTTACTCTTCCACTGTGAAGATCAATGTTAAAAATGTGAATAAATAATGAATGTGTAGTTCAAGTTAATTAATCTTGACTGTGTTTTATTATTAGAATAAGTTTAAAGCCAATAAGTTTAAAGCCCATATTCTGATCATCTGCTGCACACATGTATAATTGCTCTTCAAAGTAAAATTCCATTTAAAAATGGGCTTCTTCACCAATTTATATTCAATAGTAAAAGGAAAAAAAGGAGGAATTGAAATAATAGAAAACACCATGTTTGACATCATTGCATTTTTAATTAAAGTAAATCTGCTGCAGAAGGATATTTTTAAAGTGGGTGTATTTTATTTTGAAAGGAACTTGCATGTCAAAAGTAAAGTAGAATAGTTGCAAACACTGTTGTAATTCGGGTGTTGTAAACTTTTAAAAGACAAATTTATGAATGAAAGGCCACTAAAGCATCTAGTGCAGGGGTCTCAAACTCGCGGCCCGCGGGCCATCTGCGGCCCGCA